>NW_026092049.1:0-8598 GCF_024586455.1 Bactrocera neohumeralis | reverse complement strand
CCTTCAGAGCTCTGTTTGGTATGTCATCCAATCCAAGCGTTTTGATGTTTTTGATTTTCTTTGCTATTGCCAATAATTCGTCTTCCGTGATTAACGACGGTGACTCTGCACCTTCGTTTCGTCGCTTGGCATATGAAATCCGGTCGTGTTTTGGGAATAATGTTTCGACGACTTTTCCCATAAAAGAGGCATCTTTAGGTTGCTGCTGCTTGTTTTTAAATCTCGACATACATATTTTGTAAGCAGTACCCCAAGGGTCAATGTTTGCTTCCTCACAGAGCTTCTCAAAACATAATTTCTTGCTTCGGGTAATTGCCGACTTCAGAAGCTTCTTGTGGCTTTTAAATTCTTCCTTAAGATGATTTTCGTTCCTTTCGCCCCGGTTACACTGTAGACGCCGTCTAGCTGAGTGACAAAGTTTTCTCAGCGTAGAAATTTCCTCATTCCACCAGTATACAGGCCGCCGCTTGTTGTGATGTGACATTCTACGCATCGTTGCATCGCATGCTACGACCAGTTCTTTTTGCACTGCCGATACCAAGTGGGCGGCGTCGTCACCTGATGCCTTTGATGCACTCCAGACTAGCTCAAAAAGGTCTGGATCGAGCTCATGTTGCTTCCAGCTTCGTTTTCGGGAAGGATTTCTGCTGGGAGATGCCTGCTCTTGGGAGTACAAAATTTGTGCATTAATTGCCATATGGTCACTGTTTGTGTGTATGTCAGACACCGCCCACTA
This sequence comes from Bactrocera neohumeralis, assembly GCF_024586455.1. Taxonomy (NCBI): domain Eukaryota; kingdom Metazoa; phylum Arthropoda; class Insecta; order Diptera; family Tephritidae; genus Bactrocera; species Bactrocera neohumeralis. The sequence goes on along the minus strand of NW_026092049.1, from coordinate 7,862 downwards.
AATGGCGGTTGAGCTGTGATTGGTTGTCTACATGTTGTCGCTTTGGAAAGTAGCGTTTTAGGGGGGCGCCAGCGTGGTGACGCTGTCACCGAGTGTGGTTCGGCGGTAAGCACAGAAAGAAGAAGGAATGACGAGTAGAGTTGCGTTTTAGAACTCAGTGAACAAAGCCGAAACTCGCTGCGCTAGTACACTGTGAATAAACAACAATCATGCTGCAACATATACGTACATAAATATATAGCATATATACAAACATATTCACATATGAAATTATGTTATAGTATCAAACAAAACAAATATTTAAAAAATTGCTCTTTTTCGTACATCAACTACAATTATTGTTTTGGAAATCGCATAATTTAATTAAATCTTATCAGTTTTGCAGGTATTCATAAAAATACGCAAAATGATAATCATATCAATTAATATGATGGCATGTAAACTTATAAAAATATAAGCAAAAGGCCAACATACGTCTGTAATAGCAATGTATATTTCTGAGCATAATTTTCATTAAATGCTCAGCTCTGTTTACGCGCCACTGTTAAAATTTCTCCTTCTGAGCTAACTGTGGTGAAAAACGCTCATCGCATTTTGTTAGCTTTTGACAGTTCACATGCTTGTCCGTTGTTGGACCTTCTCTATAAACAGAGAACGTTTATAATAGAGAAGGTTCACGGCGCGAAGAACGTAAATATATTTTTGGCTAACTCGGTCGAGATGGAGAAGTTTCACCACTGCCGGCTCGGCAGGAGAAATTTTAACATTTTCGCTTGAACAGAGCTGAGCGTGGAATAAAAATTATGCTCGAAACTATATATTGCTCTAACAGACGTATATTCGCTCTTATGCTTATATTTTTACACGTTTATATGCAAAGATGTGTATTTGAATGAATTCTTTTTGTGCATATTAATGAATACATGTGCAATTAAATACATTTAAATTAAATTACTTTTTCAGAGCAATATTCGTAGCTAATGTAAAAATATAGCCTATTTTTTATTATTTTCTGTATTTGATATATTCATACTTACATATTTAAATAACAAAACTATCATAATATTATTTAAAAAATGAGATATATTACAATAGTGATAAATGAACATTAATCGTTTATTTTATCATTCAAAACTTATGATCACATGTGTCATGACCATACATACGTGTTTATGTTCGCTTTCGCGAATTCAAATCATATTATCACTTATCAATAATAACATGTGCGCGCTGCTCATATGTACCTTCATAAATATATGCAAATGACATTGGCACACAAATAATGCATACACAAACTTACATACAGATATGTGTACACATGTAGATATGTCACCCGTAAAAATTACAAAACAACAACTGTCTCAAATAGCATCAGCAGCGTCGAAAGTCAATATGGCAGCCAAATAGTCGATGCTCAAATTTGTACAAAAACACATAACAACAATATTTTCATTCATGAACGCAAGCGCACTTTCAACAGGCAAACTTGCTTCATTCATAAAAACAAACACCACCATATCTCCCCGAACAAGCCTTTGTCAACAAGCGTATTTTTGCGACGATGGCAAAAGCTAAAAATCATAAATTTAACAATTTCTGATATTTGTAGGAGAGGGAAAAAGTGACAACCCCGTAAATATAAGTATTCAAATATATTAGAATAAAATTGACAACATAGTTTATTTATCAATATTCAAGTCAAGAAATGTGTATAAGAAAGTATTCAATATTCCTCTGATTTAAATGTACAGTAATTCCCGGTTAAGAAGTACTCCGCTTAAATGAAAATCATCCCTTTTAACTGCCTATATCTTTCTGCATCTCACGGTTTGTTTTTTGAAATACATATAAAATTATTTTTTTAAATTCCACTCGCTTAAGTATCCGCACTAGCTTATGTATATGCCATATTATATTTTTATTTTTAACAAACCACAAGAATCTGTATCTTTGATTATGGCACATAACCGGGATTGACTATATTTTTCAAGGAATGTAAAAAATATTTTTAAGCGGCTTGCAAAAATCTGCGTCGATATCTATGCACGCTCATACATATACATACATATTTACACAAGTTTGTTGGTAAAGCGGCAAGGGAAGCGGTGACAATCGGCGATCGTTCGGTTATTTTTTTTGCACAACAACGCCATTAGTTGTCCGTGTCAACGGAAATTTCGCATGAAGCATTGAGTGTACATATTTATATACATATATATGTTGCATGTAGACTGAAGGGCTGCATGAATACGCAAAAAACAAACTTTGAGTCACTGTCCAAAAATTTCCACTTGCACTCACTCACACAACGTAAAAATGAATTCGCATGTTTGGGTAAAACAAGGACCGAGTCTCATTAGTGAGAACAACAACGAGTTCGCTCAACTCACTCTCACAAGTAACGATCCACTCTCTGCAGAATTGGTCTACCAAAGCATTTCATTGTGCTGGTGTGAATTAATTCTGTGCAAGAAGGATGTTGGCTGAGTGAATGATGTTCGTGTGAATTACAACTGTTAATTCGAGTTATTCTAGTTGCACGACTAGAAAGAAGTATGTAAATACGCATAGATAATTACATACGAATGTGGATAAAAAAATGTTTCCAATATTCAATTTTATTGCAATTTTTCATGAAGTTTATTTAGGGATTAATAGATTTAACAAAATATTATAAAAACTAAAAATATTTTAGAACTAAAACCTGTCCTTTGGAACAATTGAAAAAAAACTCTTTTTAAATCACAAAATACATACAACTTTTAGTTCCAAAGTATGACATTTTTATTAGTTACATTCGCGTTGATTTCCAGTCCAATTAACTCATGTGTAAATATACCTATGTATTATGCTGATAAACTGTCGATAAATCGTAAAAAAAACATTAAGGAAAAGCAAAAAACATACGTACGTGCGACGTACGAGTCTCTTTATATCGACTAACGAGAAACTTATACATATCATGAAATGAAATTGTAATGAAAAGCATCAAATACAATACATGGACACATATGTATTTTTTATTTTTATGTATTCTAAACTATAAAATAAAAAAGAAATTCACTTATACAACAAAAAAATATACACATAATTCTTGTATTAAAATATAAAATGTAAAGGCCTTCAGTCTCATATAACTTAAAAAATTGCGCTATTAAAAACTTTAACAAAAAAGAAGCAATTCATTTATCTAACAAAAATATACAATATATACATAATTCATTTATTTAAAAAAATGTGTAAAACATTCACCAGCCTTTTTGAACTTAAAAATAATTTATTTAAAAAAATAATGACTTCAGAAATTTAGAAAAGATAATTATCAAATTCGTTTTCAATGTTGCACATGTGTTTCCTATTAGTTTAAACTCTAGAAATAATTAATTAATTTACATATTCGTATGTAAAAACATGATTTTTCCTATAGCAACAGGGTTAGACCCAATAACACAACGCTTTTCAGAAAGTAAATTTTTGGCATTTGAGAATATTCTCTCAGACGAGGCACTATGTACTAGCCGGTGTTGCTAAGATTTTTTAACTCAATTTAAAAAGTAACGGAAATTTAAGTTTATTTAATTCCCACCATTGTAAAACATCAAAATTGTCGTGCATTACTTCGTCAACATTTTCGTATAATAGTAATTCATTTTGAACTCGATCAAGATTATTTGTTGGATTTGAAGGCTGAAGAAATCCTGAGAAAAGTTGTTCCTTATTATTTGAGAGAGAATTTAATTGACTACTTTCGTTATTGCTTTGATCTTGCTCAATAATCAATGCTTCTAGCATGTTTTTGCAATGTAGTTTTATATAATTTTTTTCTTCATTTGTAAATTGTAACAATTTATTAGTCGGTGGAAACAAAAACAAAGCAATTTTGTTTTGTTTTTAATTACGACATCATTTATCAATGTGCTGAGTTTAATTTTTAACGATTTTATGCATTCTGAATCATCATCGCTATTTGTTTCACATATTCGTTTTAAAAAGTAAACATGCACAATAACTAAATTTAAAGTAGGGTAGTTATCTCCTCCTAATTCTTTTGATGTTTCTTTGAACTTTTTCAAAATATTTATTATATCTGTTAAAGTATTTAAGCTGATGTTACTTATTCTATGGGTTTGACTTTTTATCTGTAAAATGTTTATAATATCGATCCAATTGCTTTGAACAGATTGCAATAAATAATAGATTGAGTTCCATCTAGTTACAGAAAAACTTTTTAATGTGGTTTTTAGTTGTGCATTAGCTTCAGACTTTTTAAAATATGTTACAAGTTTGATGCACTTTTTACATATTTCCCTTATATCTGAACACTCCTCAATAGATTTTTGAACTATGTTGTGCAGCATATGACTGACGCAGAATATGTGATCGTATGTACTAAATGCAGCTTTCATATTGGATCCCCTATCTGTAACAATTATCCCCTTAGCAAGACTACAATCAAACTCCTTCAATGCCGCCTTTACTTTTTGTATAATTCTTTCACCTATATTAAATAAAGTTACACTTCGTTTTTAAATATGAAACTTTCGTAAGTATAATGAAAAACTAAAAATTAAAAAAAATATATACATGGTATCAAGGCATATTGAACAGGTAGCCTCATGTGAAAATCCCATGTATTTTGTTGTTGCCTGAAACCTCGAATGCATCAACCTACGAAATATCAAGTTTGATTTGAAAATACGTATGTACAGCTGCGAGCACTGAAATATTAGTGTGCAATTGTGGTAAACATTTCTTGAAATTACAACAAATTGTTGTACTTGACACCACATATAGTACGTACACATACATATCTGCAAATATATACCGTTTCAACATATACTTACTGTTACAAGATTCAAAATCCATTGATCGAAAAGCAATAAGCTTCATTCCAATTTTTCCGCTTTTTATATAGTGAATAGTCATAGACAAAAACGATTGTTTTAAATAATTATCGGTCCATAAATCTGAGGTAAGTCCAAAGGTACTAAGTTCACTTAGTTCTAATTTTAAGGAATCGTGGGCTATATTGTATAGATTGTCTATGTTTCTGGATATCGTCGTTGGATGAGGAAATAGTTAATCATGTATCTACGTTCGACCCATACTTAGCTCCAATTGAAAGTATTAGATCCGTATATTTTTTCAGTCCTGCATCTTCGATCATCTTGAATGGTCTGCAATTTTTAGTGACCCATTCAGTGAACGTATCAGCAACATTTTTTTTTGTGTCGTTGTCCACTAATATCTTTGGGTTATCCGAACGGGTTTTTAAATTTTTATAGCATTTATGTTTCACAAGGTTAGACGTGCTATTCATAAATTTAAAAACGCTGTTACAATTTTTGCATGCAACAACATTTCTTACCAAACTGCCACTATTTTCAACCTTGCCAAAAATTTCCCAAACCTTGCTTTTCCCAGCTTCAATAACCACTGTATATTTCCCTTTCACTATATTAATTTCATTAAGCTGCTGCCTTAGTATAGGCGTCGACTGGGTTGACGATGCAGATTCATCTAATGTTACCTATTTTCGTAAAACAGAGACACAGATGTAAATTGTATCACAACATGGCAAATATTAGCAAACAATTGCACTGAATTTCGCGGTCAATTACTTACATCCATTATTTTAGATGAAAAATATGAAATATTAAAAAAAAAATCTGCCAAAACTATTTTACCCCCTTTTATCTCCGTATACACAAAAGAAATGACGAATTTAAATAGTTAATAAACTGTCTCGGTTAAGCGTCTACGGCCAGTACAATGCAGGCAAACATGTTGTGGGGAAAACCCTTCCGTTTATCTTCTCTATTTGCTTGCTTAGCTGAACACTATGGGTGCACCCTGTTCTGTTAAAAGAATGAGAGAAACAATGAATTCACATAACAATAAGTGACGATCACACACTATTCCACTACTAAGCGAACGCTAGATATTTTAAGATGAACTTTTAATGTAAATGTATAAATTTAAAACTAATTTCCTTCAACTTATATTAATTATTTGGGTAATAATACAAAATTTCCCCTATTATATATTTTTAATGATTTTATGGAATCATCATGAAATATATGTTTCACCATATTTAACATCAGGGGACACGAAAATAGCAGAATTGAGCATTTTCAGTGTTAAATGAGAAAAATTATGCTATTTCCGATGTTAAGGAATGTACGCTTACAGATTCGCATATTTACAATTCGCAAACGACTCTGCATATAATTTATATACATACATACATACATATGTATTTTATATCAAAGCACACAAGCATATACGTACAAATTGAACTATTTCATGATGAATTCCTGAAAATCTTTGGAAATATATAATAGTCATGTTTATGTTGTTACCTAAATATTTAATTAATGTAGGTTTCGTAAGATATATACATATTTATTTACAGGCCTTTAAAAGTTTTGATAACATGTTAAAAGACCAAGCGGTCGCACATATTCACGTATGGAATTATGTGTGCATGAAAGAACCATACGCCAAATGTTTGTACATTTGTTCACACACAACTTTGTATATAAATACATATGTGCTTTTATTGTTTCATGCGAAATCTCCGTTGTCACGGAAAACCAGTGGCCGAAGCTCACGCTTTATCAAGATGTCAATGCGTCGAAGGGCCGACATGACAACGAAGCGTCACAACATTGTGTTCATGGTAGAAAATCCGAGCTGTGCCGGAAAACACAAACAAACGAACGCCAATTGCCACTGCTTCTCTTTTCGCTGTAACAGACTCGCCTACAAACCTGCGTAAATATGAATGTTTATGTGTGAGCTTGCATACATATCCACGAAGATTTTTGCAAGCCGAAGCTCAGATTTTGTCGAAGAGTCAATGTGTCGAAAGACTGACGTGACGACAAAGCGTCACAACATTGTGTTGTTGGTAGAAAATCCGAGCTGTGCCGAAAACACAAACGAACGATCGCCAATTGCCACTGCTGCCCTTTAACAGCTTCTTCAACAAACCAGCGTAAATATTTAACAGCTTCTCCAACAAACCAGCGTTTTTTTTTTGTTGTTTTTTTTTTTTTTATAGTAGGAGGAAGCATCGAAAGCCGGAGTGAGGAAAAAACCTAACCTACTCCCAACTCAAGCCACTCCCACGGAACCACCAGATAAGGTATTACTTCATGGGAGTGACAAGACGTTTTACGTCTCCTCTATAACACGGACGGACTAACGCTTACTCTGCTGTAACTGTCTTAATGTAGTCATGATGGAAGTTGCCGGTTCGCGAACAGCTATCCACTTGTCAGAGGACTGACACATAAATGCGGTCAAATTTTCCACCGTTAATCTAATCCAGGTCCCTATGTCGTCTACTTATCCACATGTGGATGTCAGGTATGAGTCTGTGATCCACCGTCCTTTAGTTGAGGTTTGCCACCGTTGCTGCCATATAGTTATGCTCTTCTTTCTCTCTTTTGGGTTTCTGTAATTAGCGCTGATAGCTCATATAATCTTGTGAGCTCGTCACCCTGGATGTCTATGGGTGGCATACTAGCTAATACTTCAGATGCTTCGCTGGAAAGAGTTCAGAAAGCACTTGTTACCCTTATTGCTGTCAGTATATGCACCGCATTTATTGTTCATACTGGTGCTGCATATAGTATAACTGAGCTCAAAGCTTTTGCGATTAGAAGTCGGCGGATGGAGCGCACACAGCCTCTATTTGCCATCATTCTTGATAAGGCGTTATAAATCTTATTTGCTTTATTTGCTGTGTTTGCTAAGTGCTGCTTGAATTTCAGTTTGGAGTCCAATGTTACCCTAAATACTTCAACTGTGGTTGTGAAGTAATTACGCACTCTCCTATAGTGAGAGTTATTTTT
>NW_026092048.1:0-6961 GCF_024586455.1 Bactrocera neohumeralis | reverse complement strand
ACATTGTCGCTATTGCTATACAACTCTATGACAACTCCAATGTTCATATTTTACGCATCTTGATATCGATTGCATAATATGTATGTACCAAAAAATCAATTTTACACCTTAATTTAAGATTGTTAAATTGTTCCAAATACACTGTCGCTATTGCTATAGAACAACTCTATGACAACTCCAATAACATCAAAACGGCTAATTTGCATAAATATGTAAAGTTCATATTTTTACGCATCTTGATATCGATTGCATAATATGTATGTACCAAAAAATCAATTTTAAATCTAAATTTAAGATTGCAAAATTGTTCCAAATACACTGTCGCTATTGCTATAGAACAACTCTATGACAACTCCAATAACATCAAAACGGCTAATTTGCATAAATATGTAAAGTTCATATTTTTACGCATCTTGATATCGATTGCATAATACACTGTCGCTATTGCTATAGGACAACTCTATGACAACTCCAATAACATCAAAACGGCTAATTTGCATAAATATGTAAAGTTCATATTTTTACGCATCTTGATATCGATTGCATAATATGTATGTACCAAAAAATCAATTTTACACCTTAATTTAAGACAATAGCATCAAAACGGCTAATTTGCATAAATATGTAAAGTTCATATTTTTACGCATCTTGATATCGATTGCATAATATGTATGTACCAAAAAATCAATTTTACATCTTAATTTAAGATTGTAAAATTGTTCCAAATACATCGTCGCTATTGCTATAGAACAACTCTATGACAACTCCAATAACATCAAAACAGCTAATTTGCATAAATATGTAAAGTTCATATTTTTACGCATCTTGATATCGATTGCTTAATGTGTATGTACCAAAAAATCAATTTCACATCTTAATTTAAGATTGTAAAATTGTTCCAAATACACTGTCGCTATTGCTATAGAACAACTCTATGACAACTCCAATAACATCAAAACGGCTAATTTGCATAAATATGTAAAGTTCATATTTTTACGCATCTTGATATCGATTGCATAATATGTATGTACGAAAAATTAACTTTACATCTTAATTTAAGATTGTAAAATTGTTCCAAATACACTGTCGCTATTGCTATAGGGCAACTCTATGACAACTCCAATAGCATCAAAACGGCTAATTTGCATAAATATGTAAAGTTCATATTTTTACGCATCTTGATATCGATTGCATAATATGTATGTACCAAAAAATCAATTTTACATCTTAATTTAAGATTGTAAAATTGTTCCAAATACACTGTCGCTATTGCTATAGAACAACTCTATGACAACTCCAATAACATCAAAACGGCTAATTTGCATAAATATGTAAAGTTCATATTTTTACGCATCTTGATATCGATTGCATAATGTGTATGTACCAAAAAATCAATTTTACATCTTAATTTAAGATTGTAAAATTGTTCCAAATACACTGTCGCTATTGCTATAGAACAACTCTATGACAACTCCAATAGCATCAAAACGGCTAATTTGCATAAATATGTAAAGTTCATATTTTTACGCATCTTGATATCGATTGCATAATATGTATGTACCAAAAAATCAATTTTACATCTTAATTTAAGATTGTAAAATTGTTCCAAATACACTGTCGCTATTGCTATAGAACAACTCTATGACAACTCCAATAACATCAAAACGGCTAATTTGCATAAATATGTAAAGTTCATATTTTTACGCATCTTGATATCGATTGCATAATATGTATGTACCAAAAAATCAATTTTACATCTTAATTTAAGATTGTAAATTGTTCCAAATACACTGTCGCTATTGCTATAGGGCAACTCTATGACAACTCCAATAACATCAAAACGGCTAATTAAGCATAAATATGTAAAGTTCATATTTTTACGCATCTTGATATCGATTGCATAATATGTATGTACCAAAAAATCAATTTTACACCTTAATTTAAGATTGTTAAATTGTTCCAAATACATTGTCGCTATTGCTATAGAACAACTCTATGACAACTCCAATAACATCAAAACGGCTAATTTGCAGCATAAATATGTAAAGTTCATATTTTTACGCATCTTGATATCGATTGCATAATATGTATGTATCTACTAAAAAATCAATTTTACATCTTAATTTAAGATTGTAAATTGTTCCAAATACACTGTCGCTATTGCTATAGAACAACTCTATGACACCTCCAATAAAATTAAATCGGCTAATTTGCATAAATATGTAAAGTTCATATGTTTACGCATCTTGATATCGATTGCTTAATGTGTATGTACTAAAAAATCCATTCTACACCTTAATTTAGGATTGCTAAATTGTTCCAAATACATTGTCGCTATTGCTATAGAACAACTCTATGACAACTCCAATAACATCAAAACGGCTAATTTGCATAAATATGTAAAGTTCATATTTTTACGCATCTTGATATCGATTGCATAATATGTATGTACCAAAAAATCAATTTTACACCTTAATTTAAGATTGTGAAGTGTTCCAAATACACTGTCGCTATTGCTATAGAACAACTCTGTGACAACTCCAATAGCATCAAAACGGCTAATTTGCATAAATATGTAAAGTTCATATTTTTACGCATCTTGATATCGATTGCATAATATGTATGTACCAAAAAATCAATTTTACATCTTAATTTAAGATTGTAAAATTGTTCCAAATACACTGTCGCTATTGCTATAGACAACGCTATGAAACTCCAATAACATCAAAACGGCTAATTTGCATAAATATGTAAAGTTCATATTTTTACGCATCTTGATATCGATTGCATAATATGTATGTACCAAAAAATCAATTTTACATCTTAATTTAAGATTGTAAAATTGTTCCAAATACACTGTCGCTATTGCTATAGAACAACTCTATGACAACTCCAATAACATCAAAACGGCTAATTTGCATAAATATGTAAAGTTCATATTTTTACGCATCTTGATATCGATTGCATAATATGTATGTACCAAAAAATCAATTTTACATCTTAATTTAAGATTGTAAAATTGTTCCAAATACACTGTCGCTATTGCTATAGGACAACTCTATGACAACTCCAATAACATCAAAACGGCTAATTTGCATAAATATGTAAAGTTCATATTTTTACGCATCTTGATATCGATTGCATAATATGTATGTACCAAAAAATCAATTTTACATCTTAATTTAAGATTGTAAAATTGTTCCAAATACACTGTCGCTATTGCTATAGAACAACTCTGTGACAACTCCAATAGCATCAAAACGGCTAATTTGCATAAATATGTAAAGTTCATATTTTTACGCATCTTGATATCGATTGCATAATATGTATGTACCAAAAAATCAATTTTACATCTTAATTTAAGATTGTAAAATTGTTCCAAATACACTGTCGCTATTGCTATAGAACAACTCTATGACAACTCCAATAACATCAAAACGGCTAATTTGCATAAATATGTAAAGTTCATATTTTTACGCATCTTGATATCGATTGCATAATATGTATGTACCAAAAAATCAATTTTACACCTTAATTTAAGATTGTAAATTGTTCCAAATACACTGTCGCTATTGCTATAGAACAACTCTATGACAACTCCAATAACATCAAAACGGCTAATTTGCATAAATATGTAAAGTTCATATTTTTACGCATCTTGATATCGATTGCATAATATGTATGTACCAAAAAATCAATTTTACACCTTAATTTAAGATTGTAAATTGTTCCAAATACACTGTCGCTATTGCTATAGAACAACTCTGTGACAACTCCAATAACATCAAAACGGCTAATTTGCATAAATATGTAAAGTTCATATTTTTACGCATCTTGATATCGATTGCATAATATGTATGTACCAAAAATCAATTTTACACCTTAATTTAAGATTGTAAAATTGTTCCAAATACACTGTCGCTATTGCTATAGAACAACTCTATGACAACTCCAATAACATCAAAACGGCTAATTTGCATAAATATGTAAAGTTCATATTTTTACGCATCTTGATATCGATTGCATAATATGTATGTACCAAAAAATCAATTTTACACCTTAATTTAAGATTGCGCAAAGTTGATTGTACCAAAAATCCAAATACACTGTCCAAATACATTGCTATAGAACAACTCTATGACAACTCCAATAACATCAAAACGGCTAATTTGCATAAATATGTAAAGTTCATATTTTTACGCATCTTGATATCGATTGCATAATATGTATGTACCAAAAAATCAATTTTACACCTTAATTTAAGATTGTAAAATTGTTCCAAATACATTGTCGCTATTGCTATAGGACAACTCTATGACAACTCCAATAACATCAAAACGGCTAATTTGCATAAATAAATATGTATAAAATCAATTCATATTTTTACGCATCTTGATATCTTGATATCGATTGCATAATATGTATGTACCAAAAAATCAATTTTACATCTTAATTTAAGATTGTAAAATTGTTCCAAATACACTGTCGCTATTGCTATAGAACAACTCTATGACAACTCCAATAACATCAAAACGGCTAATTTAGCATAAATATGTAAAGTTCATATTTTTACGCAACTTGATATCGATTGCATAATGTGTATGTACCAAAAAAATCAATTTTACATCTTAATTTATGATTGTAAAATTGTTCCAAATACACTGTCGCTATTGCTATAGAACAACTCTATGACAACTCCAATAGCATCAAAACGGCTAATTTGCATAAATATGTAAAGTTCATATTTTTACGCATCTTGATATCGATTGCATAATATGTATGTACCAAAAATCAATTTTACATCTTAATTTAAGATTGTAAAATTGTTCCAAATACACTGTCGCTATTGCTATAGAACAACTCTATGACAACTCCAATAGCATCAAAACGGCTAATTTGCATAAATATGTAAAGTTCATATTTTTACGCATCTTGATATCGATTGCATAATATGTATGTACCAAAAAATCAATTTTACATCTTAATTTAAGATTGTAAAATTGTTCCAAATACACTGTCGCTATTGCTATAGAACAACTCTATGACAACTCCAATAACATCAAAACGGCTAATTTGCATAAATATGTAAAGTTCATATTTTTACGCATCTTGATATCGATTGCATAATATGTATGTACCAAAAAATCAATTTTACATCTTAATTTAAGATTGTAAAATTGTTCCAAATACACTGTCGCTATTGCTATAGAACAACTCTATGACAACTCCAATAACATCAAAACGGCTAATTTGCATAAATATGTAAAGTTCATATTTTTACGCATCTTGATATCGATTGCATAATATGTATGTACAAAAAATCAATTTTACATCTTAATTTAAGATTGTAAAATTGTTCCAAATACACTGTCGCTATTGCTATAGAACAACTCTATGACAACTCCAATAGCATCAAAACGGCTAATTTGCATAAATATGTAAAGTTCATATTTTTACGCATCTTGATATCGATTGCATAATATGTATGTACCAAAAAATCAATTTTACATCTTAATTTAAGATTGTAAAATTGTTCCAAATACACTGTCGCTATTGCTATAGAACAACTCTATGACAACTCCAATAACATCAAAACGGCTAATTTGCATAAATATGTAAAGTTCATATTTTTACGCATCTTGATATCGATTGCATAATATGTATGTACCAAAAAATCAATTTTACACCTTAATTTAAGATTGTAAAATTGTTCCAAATACACTGTCGCTATTGCTATAGAACAACTCTATGACAACTCCAATAACATCAAAACGGCTAATTTGCATAAATATGTAAAGTTCATATTTTTACGCATCTTGATATCGATTGCATAATATGTATGTACCAAAAATCAATTTTACATCTTAATTTAAGATTGTAAAATTGTTCCAAATACACTGTCGCTATTGCTATAGAACAACTCTATGACAACTCCAATAACATCAAAACGGCTAATTTGCATAAATATGTAAAGTTCATATTTTTACGCATCTTGATATCGATTGCATAATATGTATGTACCAAAAAATCAATTTTACATCTTAATTTAAGATTGTAAAGTTGTTCCAAATACACTGTCGCTATTGCTATAGAACAACTCTATGACAACTCCAATAGCATCAAAACGGCTAATTTGCATAAATATGTAAAGTTCATATTTTTACGCATCTTGATATCGATTGCATAATATGTATGTACCAAAAAATCAATTTTACATCTTAATTTAAGATTGTAAAATTGTTCCAAATACACTGTCGCTATTGCTATAGAACAACTCTGTGACAACTCCAATAACATCAAAACGGCTAATTTGCATAAATATGTAAAGTTCATATTTTTACGCATCTTGATATCGATTGCATAATATGTATGTACCAAAAAATCAATTTTACATCTTAATTTAAGATTGTAAAATTGTTCCAAATACACTGTCGCTATTGCTATAGAACAACTCTGTGACAACTCCAATAGCATCAAAACGGTTCTCCATATTGCATAATATGTATGTACCAAAAAATCAATTTTACATCTTAATTTAAGATTGTAAAATTGTTCCAAATACACTGTCGCTATTGCTATAGAACAACTCTATGACAACTCCAATAGCATCAAAACGGCTAATTTGCATAAATATGTAAAGTTCATATTTTTACGCATCTTGATATCGATTGCATAATATGTATGTACCAAAAAATCAATTTTACATCTTAATTTAAGATTGTGAAATTGTTCCAAATACATTGTCGCTATTGCTATAGAACAACTCTATGACAACTGCAATAGCATCAAAACGGCTAATTTGCATAAATATGTAAAGTTCATATTTTTACGCATCTTGATATCGATTGCATAATATGTATGTACCAAAAATCAATTTTACATCTTAATTTAAGATTGTAAAATTGTTCCAAATACATTGTCGCTATTGCTATAGAACAACTCTGTGACAACTCCAATAGCA
>NW_026092047.1:0-8382 GCF_024586455.1 Bactrocera neohumeralis | reverse complement strand
CTTTGTCATGCAACTTGCAGCAGTAGCAGCAGCATGTGGACGAACAGTATTGTATAATGAATATCTTATTACGGTAAATTGCTTTTGGTAGTGCGGGAAAGTCTGTAAGGCAAGATGTCAAATGGTTGTGTACCTAGTCAAAGCATGTGTGAACAAACAATATCTTAATCTCAACGCCAGAAAATCAAGTTGAAAGCAGCAAAAACAAACGAAGTGACGGCAGCTGACAACTAAATAGGTATAGCTGAAAAAGTATAATTGAATAATAATAGCAAGTAAAATTTAATAAATATCTATACTAAAATGAAAATTATAAGTTTCGGCAACATCGATGCTATAATACCCACCACACGTACATTTCTTATGCAACAAAAGATGACGAAAATACCCTAATCTCGAGTTTGATCGGTCAGTTTGTATGGTAAGCTACAGCTGTTGATAGCTAATTAGAAACGCTCCCTTTTTATAAGGAACTGATAAGTATAATGATAAAATGTTTTGATATACCGTTATTTGTATTCCAAAAAACCCTTGCATTGTTTGTGTTACTCTATTTACTACGAAATTCGCTCAGTTTTTGTGCTGTTGAAATTCTGTTAATTTTTTCCCAAATAGTTAATGCGTTACGATATAGAAGGTGAATTAAGTACTGCAGCTAATTAGAAACAGTTATTTAAATAATTAAAATTATTCAAGGTTTTAATTTTTGTTAATACTATTATTGATTTCTGGTAAGGGTGTGTTTCAAAGTAGTGGTTTAAATTATATTAAAACTAGCGGACCCGACAGACGTAAACCAATCGATAGCATGTGAGTATTGTGTATTAGTATGCTTTCAGAGATGTTAAATGTCGAAGCTGTGTTGAATAAAAACTCGAAGTCGTTTAGTAAAAAAGTTGGATCTTAAACTATTCTATAATGGGTATTTATTCTCAGAGTTAATTATCTACAAATACTGAAATTATCGTAATGCCATCGGATGTACAATATTTTTGGTTAATCCATGAGAGGTATAAATAAATAAATTCGGTGGTTTTCCCACCCTCGAGCACGCAACGTATAATTGGCCATGAGAAAAGCACGGATTTTCTAAATCTAGTACCAATTAAAATAATAAATTTAAAATGAGCAAAGATATATTCCCAACCCAATTTGCATAATTTTTCTGTAAATGAACAATATTAAACTAAATATTAATTTTTTGGAAAAATGTTATTTTGAAAATGTACTTTATTTTTATAATATAACAAAACCGTCTTAATACTCACTCTTCTAAATTTCACATTACCGAATTAAAAATGCTGTCGGCATATGTGCGAATGGAATATGTTGCCTTTTTGAAATTTTCATAGAAATGAAAACTGCGCTGTCAGCTTATAGCATACAATATATGGCAAACTAAAGTATTCTATAAATTCTATCCTGGCGAGATGCCCCATAGAGAGCATATAACAGTATGAATGTTTAGAAACTATACAGCATACACATGGTCTATAGTCTTCATGGCTTAGACTATACTTATGAGTACCGCCATCTACCAGGTGCAACTGGGACTCCAATATCTGACACGACTGCAGCGCAGTCTGCTAAAATTCTGTATAAAATGTTCTAGCATCAACAACAATTTATAAATAAATAGAGGACCCGCCCACGTTTTACTGTGGCTGATACATAGGTAGTACTACTAATACCATCTTTATGATTTCTATTAGTTAGATTATAAGTATTAGTTAAGGAATAATCGCATTTTTGGTGAAGCAACTTGTGTTAGTTTAAAAAAAAAGAATCAAAAAGCATTTCGTGCGTTAAGTAAGAATTGGTTTTTGGGGTGAAAATACTATTGAATTTGGGCTGTAAATCAGTGAAATCAATCAAGTCCAATCGATTGTCAGCCTAGTGGACTGCATATTAAGAAACGGTTCTCAAGCGTGGAAAGACAAAAAAATCGGCTGGCAAGGTTATGGCATCAGTCTTTTGGGATGCCCGTGGTATATTATTAATCGAATGATAATTGAGCCAGTTTTAATTCATTGCACTGTGTATTTGATTGCAGTTCTATTCAACCATTCCCAATATTTAGCAATTTTATTATTTTTCAGGAAGGATCAGTTTGAAATTGTACGCATATATGTACTTCATTGTTCCCGTTTAAATATTGCATTGCTCTGTGCAATGCTTCGAAAAGATTTCTGTACATCTCAAATTTTAATAGACCTTTTTATCAACACTTCAGTTATGTCGCTATTTTTTTATGACAAATTTTCAAATTTTAAATTGCCTGTCAAGATACCCCCTCCAATAGTTAGCAGGTATGAAAAAAAGGGTTATAGCTACCCATAGATGTATTGAATCACCCAATTAATTACTTAAGAACGAGCAACTCTGTCTACATTATGAAAACTTGTCTACAGATGTCGCCTTTTACTTTGGCATCGTTTTGTTTATTGCACGTTTACGCCAATTTAAGGTTTGAATATTGGATACTGCGATGGTAGCGCAATCTATCGGATCCAATGTAAAACATTCCAAAATTAGCAATTAATTACAAATGAAAAATTAATTAAAAAAAAACCAAATTGTGAATCTAAACCATCCTCGTTTCTCCTTAAACACACACAAAAAATTTCATCAAAATCGGTCCAGCCGTTTAGGAGCAGTTCAATTACAAACACACGGACAGAAGATTTATACATGTATATAAAGATGTATTACTCAAGTATATTTTTGACCTTCGTCGGTCTGGAAAAAAATCCAAAGAAATTTCGAATAAGGTCAAATGCTCAAAAAAAAATTGTTTTAATATCCTTAAGCATATACAGAATATTAAAACTATTTTCAATATTGCACGCAAAGAAAAAACCCGAAAAACTTCAACAGAAATATACCGCAGAATTACTACTATCTCCCGAGGAGACCCAAAAAAAGAGTTCCACTGACATTCTACTTAAAATTCAAGAGGAATATAATGTGCAAATATCCAAGAAAACAATTTCCCGGTGTTTGATCGTATCTGGACTCCACGGCAGGGAAGCACGCAGCAAACTACTTCTGAGTAAAATTCATAGGAAACGGCGCATAGACATTGCCAACTCTAATTGGTCTTGGACAACAAATCAATGGACTTATGTCGTTTGTAGCGATGCACACCGGTCAATTTCATATGCCAAAAATAAAAAAATAAAAGTTTGAAATTTTACACTGTTTGTATCAAGGCTATTTCTTAAAACACCAATAAAATTAACGGTAAATACATTTTTGGTCTATCTCATTCGTAGGGGCTATGAAAAGCAAGAGAAATGAGACAATAGAAACACACCGACTGTGCAGTGAAAATAGCTTAAAAATTAGCTCTTATAATAAATTAAATTTCGATCCCCACAAATCGAAATGAGTATTGATAATAAAGGCATATGTTATATAAGAAAGTAGTTTTTATGTAATAATATATTGTTTTATTATTTTAAAACAATTGTTTTATAAGTGCCCTTTTGAGTGGTATGTTTTTCTTATACATCGATTTAAGGTATACAAAAAGTTGTGATCCCTGTCTCGCCCTTAAATAAATCAAAATTGTTTATATTAGCTAATGTTTTCTAATAGCGGGATTCTGTAACCAGTTTCTAGTCTCTATCTGAGACATTTTGAGGTAAAGTCTCAATTTGTGACTAGTTACTATTCATTAAACAGTCTCTGGCATTAGTCTCAAACTATTGCCTCAAATTTGAGATCTGATAGTTAGCAAGTCACGAAATTAAAAACAACTCTTCTCTGCCATCTTGTATATACTGAATAGAGATCATCATAGATATTAATCGATTGTCGCTTTTTTATACTCTCGCAACAATGTTGCTAAGGAGAGTATTATAGTTTTGTTCACATAACGGTTGTTTGTAAGTCCTAAAACTAAAAGAGTCAGATATAGGGTTATCTATACCAAAGTGATCAGGGTGACGAGTAGAGTCGAAATCCGGATGTCTGTCTGTCCGTCCGTCCGTCCGTGCAAGCTGTAACTTGAGTAAAAATTGAAATATCATGATGAAACTTGGTACACGTATTTCTTGGCTCCATAAGAAGGTTAAGTTCGAAGATGGGCAAAATCGGCCCACTGCCACGCCCACAAAATGGCGGAAACTGAAAACATATAAATTGTCATAACTAAGCTATAAATAAAGATATTAAAGTGAAATTTATCACAAAGGATCGCATTAGGGAGGGGCATATTTGTACGTAATTTTTTGGAAAAGTGGGCGTGGCCCAGCCCCCTACTAAGTTTTTTGTACATATCTCGGAAACTACTATAGCTATGTCAACCAATCTCTACAGAGTCGTTTCCTTCAGACATTTCCATATACAGTTCAAAAATGGAAAAAAATCGGATAGTAACCACGCCCACCTCCCATACAAAGGTTATGTTGAAAATCACTAAAAGTGCGTTAACCGACTAACAAAAAACGTCAGAAACACTAAATTTTACGGAAGAAGTTGCAGATGGAAGCTGCACCCAGGCTTTTTTTAAAAATTGAAAATGGGCGTGGCCTCGCCCACTTATGGACCAAAAACCATATCTCAGGAACTACTAGACCGATTTCAATGAAATTCGGTATATAATATTTGCTTAACACCCTGATGATATGTACGAAATATGGGTGAAATCGGTTCACAACCACGCCTTCTTCCAATATAACGCTGTTTTGAATTCCATCTGATGCCTTTTCTGTATAATACGAGTATATACATTAGGAACCAATGATGATAGCGGAATAAAACTTTACAAAAATACGGTATTTGAAAAATATGTAAATGACGTATAATGAAATCTCGATTATCACTTTATCATGCGAGAGTATAAAATGTTCGGTGACACCCGAACTTAGCCCTTCCTTACTTGTTATATTCTGTAAGCAACTCAAACACGAAAGGGTTAAAAATAAATCAATTTTACATAAACTTCGTAAATATTATGAAACAAAGTGAACATATATATTTATTTTTATTGATAATTATGTTTTTTACCTATGTTATCGAAAATTTAATATTTGTTATCGACATATTTATTTTCATTCAAGTGTAAATAATAAATGACATAATGAAGACCATAGGATACGGAATGCTACAAAATACCTAAAACAGCCTAAAAAATGCAATGTACCTATCAAAGACAGTAACAACGTTTGATGTAGAACAGATAAAAGTAAAGCAAATGCATTTAGTAAATACCTTGAAACAACTTTCTCTCCTTTTGATAACAGTGGCAGGAACAATGATGCTGAAATATTAGAATTCCCTGACATAGCATGTCAAATGTCTTTACCACTGAAGCATATTACACCCGCTGAAATACGTACTTAAATAGAGAAATTGTCTAACAAGAAAGACCCAGGATATGACAAAATTGATGCCAAAGTAGCTAAATGCTTACCTTAAAAAGGAATTATGTTGCTAACACTTATATATAATTCTATTTTAAGACTTAACCATTTCCCTACCCAGTGGAAATGCGCTGAAATTGTGATGGTGGCTAAACCAGCTAAATCTGAGAACGAAATCACTTCATATAGACCAATCAGTTTGTTGTCTCTATTCTCCAAAATATTTGAAAAAATATTTTTGCGCAGATTATTGCCAATACTGAAAGAGAATAAGGTAATACCTGAACACCAATTTGGGTTTCGTCGATTTCATGGTACTCCCGAACAATGCCATCGTGTAAATTAATCAAATTATTGATGCTTTAGAACGTAAAGAATATTGTTCAGCTGCGTTTTTAGACATACAACAAGCATTTGATAAAGTTTGGCATCATGGTCTACTATACAAATTAAAAAAAGTATTCTTCTCTCAAGTATATCTAATTCTCAAGTCCTATTTAACAAGCATTAATGCAGGAGTACCACAGGGAAGCGTTCTTGGCCCTGTACTATACACCATCTTTACATCTGACATTCCAGAAACTGAAAATAGTTTAATTGCTACTTATGCTGATGACACTGCTCTATTGTCGTCAAGCCAGTCGCCAATTGAAGCAACTAATTTAGTGCAAAGAGAATTGAACAAGATTCAGACTTGGTTAGATTGATGGAAAATGAAAGCAAACGTGAGTAAATCCGTACACGTTTTATTTACATTAAGGCGAAGCGACTGCCCTCCTTTGCTTTTAAATGGTAATACTATTCCTAAAAGTGATAGCGTTAAATACCTCGGCATGCACTTGGACAAACGATTAACTTAGAAACAGCACATACAAGCCAAAAATAAACAATTAAAAATAAAAACCAAACAACTTTATTGGCTACTTGAGCATACATCCCAGTTATATCTTGAAAATAAATTACTATTATAGATATATCTAGGAGTATACTAAAACCTATATGGACATACGGTGTGAAATTTTGGGGCACTGCTTGTAATTCAAATATTGAAATTCTACAAAGATTCCAATCGAAAACTCTAAGATTACTTACAAACGCGTCTTGGTTCATAACAAATAAAGCCATTCATTCAGATCTGAATATACCTTTTGTTAAAGATGAAATTAAAATATTTAGTTCAGCATATTTGCTCAGGATGAGTTATCATGACAATCCTTTGGCAGTCATGTTATTAGATGATAGTAACGAAACTATTAGACTTAAAAGACAACATGTTCTAGATCTCCCATTTTGGAATTAAGTAAATGTTTAATTATATATGTTACTACGATATTAAATGTATAATTAAAATTTTTATACAAACATTTGTATTTAGAACATATTGTTATATTGTATATTATTTTTGATCTCATGGGAGACCAAAAATATAAGTCAAATTATGGTTTTGTTATCAAATTTGCTTATTATTTACTAAAATAAATTGCAAATACAATGTATTTAACAAAAAAAAAAAAAAAAGAAAAAGTGTAAAAACATCTCCGAATAATGAAATGTAATAGATTTTGTGACTTACAAAATAGCAAAATCGTCTCAAGTCTCAAAAATTGTCTCTAACTTAAAATCTCAAATTTAGAGATTTAAGACTATATCACAGTACAGAATAGCACGGTAAGTTTATGCTTTTGATTTCAGTTGCAACTTTTTGCAACTTTCTTTGTTATTCATGTTATTCTACCAGGCACGCGATTTTTGAGTGTTATTTTTTATAATTTTTTTGAATTTGCGTGTACGTATATTCGTGCATGTTTCATTGTTTTTTTCATCATACATATATACACATATTTGTGCTTTGGTTTTCATTTCATCATTTTTTCATTTTTATCAAATGTTTATTTTATACGTACTTTTATTTAGGCACATCATATCGGTGTAAACTTTGACGCCTATTTATTTTTGAATTCTGGTGTTTAGAAAATGTGTGAAGAAATATCACTTATCACCGAAGCAAATTTAATAAAGCTTCATATTTACTTATTAGAAGCTTCGTTAACAAAAAACTTCATATTAACTTTTAAAAAGTTTCAAAGGAAAAACAGTTATCCTGAGCCAATAAAGGTCTCAGAATCTGATGTTGAAGTTGAGATAAAAAAATTATTGTACCCATTGCGTCAGAAATGTAATTAATGAAAGGAATGAGTCCTCTAATTACCTATTATCAATAGGAATATGTGACTTTGACGGCAATTCTGGTCAGAGCGAATATAAGCAGAAAATTTAAAATAATAATTTGGAGACAATAATTTATTTGTCGCGGCATACGTCCCTGTATAACTGATAATAAAATCGCAAAATTTGGAAAAAAACTGCAGACCGACCTTCGTCCACCCGTTATTGCCGTCCTGTTCGAATTCAATTTCAAAAGGAATTAGTTTAATAAACCCTCAATACACTGCTGAGTCAAGCAATAAGGACGTTAAGATCTATCGACTCCATCATACATGAAAGAACTAACGGATCGCTACAAATCAGGACTTGCTAAACCGATTGCTTTTGAGCTTAGATCCTTTTATCACCAGTCAAAGAAACTGTCATGCAAAAGTAAATCAATTTTATTGAAATCAGTTTTCGATTTAGTTGAATAATATTCAAAAAAATCCTTTTTCGTTTATCAAATTTTTTAATTTATTATAATTAATTAAAATTTGTTACCATCGGGGGGTGGCAGAGTGGGAAACAGGAGAGGGAGATTTTAAAAAGCTTTGGCAAAAGTTTAACTTTTATATATGCAGTGGAAGTATTTTTGGTCGCAGATTCCATACAAGACCGACTACTGTGCGATGTAACAAAAATTAGTCGCAAAGGTCTTGATGGTCGAAGGTATGTTCACCGTCCAATCAATCAAAAATTTGATCCTCGCTATCTTTCACGCGAACTGAAGTATGGTGGAGGATCTTTCATGGTGTGGGGATGTTTTATTTGGTGTTTTGTCGGTACATTCCATGAGATTGATGGA
>NW_026092046.1:0-8845 GCF_024586455.1 Bactrocera neohumeralis | reverse complement strand
TTTTTATATATCTGGGATATTTGGATCATTATGAACCAAGCTCTCAAACAAACTCATAAAGTTTATAAATTCTGAATATTCTCCCTTAAATTTCGGCAAATTCATTTTAGGGAGCCTTGAGCTGTGAGAAGCTACGAAAGATGTTTCGGCAATTGACGTCCTATTTTTGGCTAAAATATTTTTTATTATTGATTTCGTTTCAACAATTATGTGCTCTAACTCCCCTCGGTCCATGTCGTCTTCATCAATCTCTTCAATTTTAGATTGGCATTTCATTAGCTTTTCACTATGTGAATTTAATATGTCGAGCCGACATTCCAATTCAATTGGATCTAACGACATGGTTTTTTCTAAAAGGCCCGTCCTTATTCGCAAAATACTATTTTTCGCCACCGTCCTTTGGTTTTAATGGCTTTAAGTCGATCAACTCCTTACTTGGAGAGAGGTTGGCGATAGTTGGCTTTGGTTTGCTCATTTTGCTTGTTTAAATTAAATTTCCAAAAAAAAAAAACTACAAAGGTTGGCAACAGATATATTAAGAATCGATAACGAAAACGAAAAAATATGTATATATCGATTCCCAAATATACGAAAGCCAAACCAATGGCAATAAAGGTTGGAAACAAATATATTTGGAATCGGTTACGAAAACGAGAAAAAATAATATCGATTCCCAAGTATACGAAAGCCAAACCGACGAGTTATGCAAAATGAGCAATAGCACAGTTGAAAATTTAACTCGAAAAAAAATTGTCCAATAATTAAATTTGCGAAAACACGAGATAATATGCGAAAAAACTGACCGAATTAAAATTTTAAAATTATGCGATTTAAAAAAAGGTCGCACCTTAATGTAGACGAATTCGCAATCCTAAAATCCCTTCACATTCATTTCAATATATGTAGGTAACATGTATATGTATAATATATAATATATGTAGAAAACGATATATATATATGTATAAATATGCGTGTAATGTGAAAAGGGAGAGCCAAAAACTAAAAGTGTGCGTTTGCAGTTTTATTATTATTGTTTTTTGTTTGCACCACTTTCAATAATTCGCACTCGTTACCTGGTGCGTCGGCTGTTTGCCGGCGCTTACGTCCCTTTGGCACAGCCTGCGCGGCAGCTCATTCCCACGACGACTTAAGCAGCAGCAGACAGACGGCAGCAACGAAGTGATGGCACCAGCGGAATTATAGGAACAGCGACGGGATGGCAGCAGCAGCCGAAAACCAACAGCGACGGGATGGCAGCAACGGAGTGACGACAGCAGCAGCGACGTGATGGCAGCAGCAGACGAAAACCAACAGCGACGGAGTGGCAGCAGCGGAGCGACAACAGCAGAAGCGGAGCGACGACAGCAGCAGCGACGTGCAAAGCAGCCAGCTTGTCAAAAATGCAAGTCAAAGGAACACCCCTTAACTGCCTGCCCCATTTTCAAGGCGCTTTCGGAACAACAGAGGTTCGAGTTTGTGAAATCGGTGCCCTTATGCATAAAATGCTTGCGTAAGGGGCATACTGTCTCCAAGTGCAGAGCGGATCGATGTCGTGTATGCAATCGATCGCATCACACATTGCTGCACCAGTACACGGTTTCCTTCCCCGCTGCATCTAATCCGCAACAATCAACCACACATGCCATGCATACAGCGAGTATGCCGGATCGGGTAATGTTGGCGACAGCTGTTATTCAAGTGAGGACCAGTTATGGTGAATACCTGCCTGCGAGAGCGTTACTGGACTCAGGTTCCCAAGTCAACTTTATGACGGAGGACTTGGCACAAAAGTTGCGGATTCGTCGCCAACACAAAACGTTAAACATAATAGGAATTGGAAATTCCAATACGAAAGTGGAGACAAAATTAAGCGCGTTTGTTAAGTCGCGGGTAAATAATTACGAATTTTTGGAGGAATTCTGGATAATGAGTTGCATTTCGGCTAATCATCCAGACCATAACATAAATGTTAATGACTGGAAAATTCCGCACAATATTAAATTGGCGGATCCAGAATTCCATAAATCAAAAAAGATTGATATCTTATTGGGTGCAGAAACTTTTTTGGATCTGTTAGCGGTTGGCCAAATTAAAAGTGGCCCTAATCAACCAACGCTACAGAAAACCCTTTTAGGGTGGGTTGTGTCTGGCAAATATGCCAGCAATCTAAGTCCCCTCCTTCTGCAACTAGCACATTATGCCAATCTGAAGATGACTTAACGTCAGTTAATTCGGTGGTCCAAAAGTTTTGGGCTTTAGAAGAATTACCTTTAGAAACTGGCATCAAATTCACACAAGAGCAAAAAGAGTGTGAAAAATTTTTCGTGAAAACAACTCAAGTATTGCCTTCGGCTTCAGGTCAGAATGCCGTTTACAGCTGACCGTAAGTTACTCGGTCACTCTTATGAAACCGCAGTTCGGCGGTTTCAGGCCCTGGGGAGAAGAACGTTGAAAGATCCAGAACTTCGCAAAATGTATCTGGACTTTATGAATGAATACAGAGCGCTGGGTCACATGAGCCCAACAAACAATAAGATCCCGAGTGAGCCACACTATTTCATTCCGCATCAATGCGTTTTAAGACCCGAAAGCACAACAACCAAATTTCGTGTTGTTTTTGACGCTTCGAGTCGTACTTCTTCTCAAATTTCATTGAATGAACTTTTGATGGTAGGCCCAACCATCCAAGAAGAATTGTACTCAACTCTTCTTCGTTTTCGTTTACACAAGTACGCTTTAACGGCAGACATTACTAAAATGTACCGCCAAATAATGGTGCACGAAGAAGACAGAAATTGTCAGCTTATTGTGTGGAGAGAGCATCCCTCAGAGCATATTAAAATTTTTCGACTTAACACCGTTACTTATGGCACTGCGTCTGCACCATTTCTCGCAACACAGTGATTGCAAATGCTCAGCGATGCTAATACAACTAAATACCCACTCGGTTCATTGGCCATTAAAAGAGACTTTTATGTTGATGACTTGATGACAGGATCTAAAAATTTGGAGTCTCTAGATCTTATAAGAAGTGAAGTAATTAAAATATTAAACTCGGCAGGATTCACCTTAACGAAGTGGTTTTCGAACCACCCTAAATTTT
The DNA here is from genome assembly GCF_024586455.1 of Bactrocera neohumeralis. NCBI lineage: Eukaryota > Metazoa > Arthropoda > Insecta > Diptera > Tephritidae > Bactrocera > Bactrocera neohumeralis. The sequence continues at coordinate 5,742 of NW_026092046.1, read as the reverse complement.
TTGACAATGATTACACTGAAAAGTCATCACTAGGAATCCATTGGTTGCCGAAATAGGATTTGTTTCGATTTGTTTTGGATGCCAACTTTAATGATCTGCGAGCCACTAAACGGAACATATTGTCAGTCTCCGCTCGCCTTTTCGATCCTCTTTGATTATTAGCCCCTCTAGTTTCCAAAGCAAAAATCTTATTGCAAGAGCTTTGGATTCAAAAACTAGATTGGGATGAGTCGATTCCATTGCATTCTCCGACGCTTCAATAAGAGCGTACGGATGCTGCATATATATACGAAGCCAATCTGCTAGTGGTGACAAATGTATGCTGCTAACTGCAAAGTCTAGAGTGGCTCCGCTGAAGACTAAGTCTCTTCCGCGTCTCGAGCTCTCGGCAGTACATCTTCTTGCCAAATTATGGTCACGAGTTGCACCAATGTTGAGTCGACGATTCGAGAAAATTACATTTTGGACAGACTCTGAAATTGTATTACACTGGGTAAAAACGCATCCATCTTCATTACAAACCTTTGTCGCAAATAGAGTGTCCGAAATCCAAGAATTGACTGACAATGTACAATGGCGACATGTGCCAACGAAACAAAATCCTGCGGATCAAGTGTCTTGTGGCTGTGACGTGGACGAATTGAATAATTCTATATGGTTTGGCGGTCCACAGTTCCTCCTAGAAGACCCCGATTTATGGCCAATAAACGCTTACTTCCAGCTCTCCCCAGAAAACGAAGCCTTAGAGAAGAAGAAAAACGCTTTGACATTGTCTGCAAATGTGAACGATAACACTATAATGGAGCTGATTGAAAAATTCTCTTCTCATCAAAAGTTGCTTCGTGTGGTCGCATATTTATTGCGATTGATCAGACGACCAAAAATGCCTACTGTGGGAAGAGCTCTGACTGCAGACGAATTAAACTTGAGTTTTTTGAAAATTGTCCAGGTGATTTAACATTCCGAGTTTGCGAGTGAAATCCAAAAACTGGCTAAAGGCACGACGCTACCTGCCAACTGTCAAAAACTTAACCCGTTCTTGCATAAGTACTCGGATACGTCGCTTTCTTTTTAATTAATCCGAGTATGAGGTCGCCTATTAAATGCACCTCTTCCATACGATGCCAAATTCCCATTATTACTGAATAAAAATTCGCATTTCGTTATCACTTACTTACGGTTCCTGCACTTTCGAAATCACCACGCGTTGGTTGCGCTTCTTCGAGAGCGCATATGGCTAATAAATGCCACAGAAGCTTGCAGTAGAACCGTAAGAAATTGTACACACTGCTTTCATTACAAGCCGAAGTTGCAAACCCAAATAATGGGAAATTTCCCAGTTGAAAGACTTCGAGCGTTACGACCCTTTCTGATATGTGGCGTAGATTTTTGTGGTCCCATATATACAACGTTAAAAATACGTGGTCGACCACCCGTAAAAACTTATATAGCAGTTCTCGTTTGCTTCACTTCAAAAGCAGTACATTTAGAACTAGTCTCGGATCTATCTACTAATTCCTTTATTTTCGCCCTCAAAAGGTTTATTGGTCGCCGAGGGATGCCACAGACGATATACAGCGAAAACGCAACCAACTTTGTCGGCGCCGACCGCAAGCTGCGCGAGCTGAAGGAGGCCTTTCTAGCGCAAGCTCCAGAGCTAATGGGATTCGCAGCCGAAGAAGGATTCAGCTTCGGCTTTATACCACCCAGGGCGCCGCACTTCGGCGGGTTATGGGAGGCGGCGGTGAAGTCCGCCAAGCATCTGGTCGTTCGCGCACTCGGCAACGCTCTACTAACGACGGAAGAGCTCTCAACGCTATTGGCCGAAGTGGAGGCCATCCTCAACGCTCGCTCCCTAGTACCTCTGAGCCGAGACCCCAACGACGGCTAGGCGTTAACACCAGCGCATCTATTAATAGCATGCTCCCTGCGGGCATTACCCCCAGAGAAAGTGCCAAGGGTGCCAGTTCGTTGTTGCGAGAGATGGCAACTTGTTTGCTGTCGTCGCTGCAGTGGGTACTAGGGCGCGTCATCGCAACCGTCGAAGGGCAAGATCCATCCACAAACTGGCCGTCCTTCCACTGGATATTGAAGGAATCTGATCCTGTCAAGGTGGCCGGTGTTGCGTCAAGCGATAAAAAATACATTTAAACCTAAAACTAAAATTATGTAAATTTAATTGAATTAAAATATTGAATTATATTATTGTGTACTTACCTTAATAATCCATTTGTAATATATATAATAATATATTACTCACCTTACTTACCTCAACGTATACTTTTACAATAGTTAACGAAAGTTAAAAATTATTATACTTACCCCTTTTTTGTAATTGCCTGACCGGACACTTGACTTGCAGAAAATTGCGACGGCGAAATAGCGAAAAAAAAGGAAACGCTTGCGATCTCGATTGCGGTCATATAACAAATTCATGGTTTCGGGATCATATTGAAAGCACCACGTTTCATCACCAGTCACAATCGAATATTTGTAGTTTATGTCCTTTCTCGGCCCCTTAATGAAATCCTTACAATGTAGGATTCGTAGAAATTTTTGCTCTTCAGTCAATTTGTGCGGAACAAACTTAGAGCACACCTTTCGTAAACCCAATTTATCTATTTAAATGAATGGAGTCTAACTCCATTTCCATCTAACGTAAAGAAGATTTTCGCTCATTCTTAATAAATTTCTGCACTTTTTCAATATTGTTTTGGGTAATCACTGATTTTGGCCAACCTGCCTTCTGTTCGTCACAGAGGTCCTCACGACCTTCTTGGAATCGCTTAAACCACTCATGCACATTACTACGGGATAGGCACTGATCACCATAAACTTTTTTCATCATTTGAAATTTTTCAGTAAACGTTTTCCCAAGTTTAAAACAAAATTTAATATTTGCTCTTTGCATTTTACGACCGATGACCAAAAGTTGCTGTCACTTTTTGATCGATAACATCGATTGTAGTTATCCAATTGTCTTAAAATTTTCACGAAATGTCAACAAGAGATCAAACTTTTTATTTCATATACCCACCAATAGGTTGCGCCACCAGAAACAGTTACATTTAAAAAGTTCTGTTTCTTTTGCGACAGACCTTGTATATTAGGTTGGAAAATCTATATATATAAAATTAAGTGCCAAAACTTCCTGTTCGCATACTCCTCCTAGAATATTGCAACTCTGTCAAATTGATTAATTACATCTGCAAATATGTAAATAAGGGCAGTGATATGGCAGTTTTCGGAGTGGCTGATTATCAGAGAATCGATGAAATTCAGCAATACCAAATGGGCCGTTATATAAGCAGCAACGAAGCGGTATGGCGCATTTTATCGTTCCCAATACACGACCGGCACCCCGTTGTTCTTCATTTGGAAGTTCATCTCGAAAATGGTCAACGCGTTTATTTCACTGCAGACAATGTACAACAGAGCGCAGCACGACCACCGGGGACAACACTAACTACCTTTTTCGAGTTGTGTGAAAACGATGAATTTGCAAGAACATTGCTATATTCCGAAATACCACAATATTTCACTTGGAATCCATCATCGAAAGCATTTCAACGACGAAAGCAAGGGGAGCGTGTTGACGGTTATCCAAATGTCCGTAAAACCGATGCCATAGGACGCATTTACATCATCCATCCGAACAACGCCGAATGTTTCTATTTGCGTCTGCTATCAGTGCGCGGACCAAGATCATTTGATGATTTGAAAACTGTTGACCGTCAGTCGTGTGCGACGTATCGTGACACCGCACTTCATGACGCATCACTCACATCTCATCCAAAACAAATACGCGTACTATTCGCCATAATAATATGTATCTACATGCCTTCCGTCAAATCCGCAAGAGCTGTGGAATAAGTACAAAGACTGCATGACCGAGGACTTATTAATTTTGGCGCGTAATCGAGCATCGGACGCAGACTTGCTATACATTAACAAGTAAGGAAGGGCCATGTTCGGGTGTCACCGAACATTTTACACTCTCGCATGATAAAGTGATAATCGAGATTTCATTATCCGTTATTTATATATTTTTCAAATACCGTATATGTGTAAGGTTTTATTCCACTATCATCATTGTTTCCTAATGTATATATTATACAGAGAAAGCATCAGGTGGAATTCAAAATAGCGTTATATTGGAAGAAGGTGTGGTTGTGAACTGATTTCACCCATATTTCGTACATGTCATCAGGGTGTTACGAGAATATTATGTATTGAATTTCATTGAAATCGGTCTAGCAGTTCCTGAGATATGGTTTTTGGTCCATAAGTGGGCGAGGCCACGCCCATTTTCAATTAAAAAAAAAGCCTGGGTGCAGCTTCCTTCTGCAATTTCTTCCGTAAAATTTAGTGTTTCTGACGTTTTTTGTTAGTCGGTTAACGCAATTTCAGTGATTTTCAACATAACCTTTGTATGGGAGGTGGGCGTGGTTATTATCCGATTTCTTCCATTTTTGAACTGTATATGGAAATACCTGAAGAAAACGACTCTGTAGAGTTTGGTTGACATAGCTATAGTAGTTTCCGAGATATGTACAAAAAACTTAGTATGGGGCCGGGCCAAACAATTGCGTCCAAATATGCCCCTCCCTAATGCGATCCTTTGTGCCAAAATTCACTTTAATATCTTTATTTATGGCTTAGTTATGACACTTTATAGGTTTTCGGTTTCCGCCATTTTGTGGGCGTGGCAGTTGGCCGATTTTGCCCATCTTAGAACTTAACCTTCTTATGAAGCCAAGTAATACGTGTACCAAGTTTCATCATGATATCTCCGTTTTTACTCAAGTTACAGCTTGCACGGACGGACAGACAGACATCCGGATTTCGACTCTACTCGTCACCCTGATCACTTTGGTATATATAACCCTATTTATGACTCTTTTAGTTTTAGGACTTACAAACAACCGTTATGTGAACAAAACTATAATACTCTCCTTAGCAACATTGTTGCGAGAGTATAAAAAGTATGCTGATGCTTTGATATTGGTTGAAGATCTGTGCCTTACAATTGCGAATAAGGAATTAGCGCAACTTGGCATAACTGCGCCCAATCGCTCAGCGATTGATATGCTTGACCATGAGCTTCAACGTAAACAACAATACGATTGCAATGAATTGCGTGCTTTCATACAAGCTAACATTACCAAATTGAATATTCAGCAGAAAAATGCTTATGATAAGGTTATACGAGCGGTTGACAATAACGCCGGTGGATTCTACTTTCTGGATGCGCCCGGTGGTACAGGGAAAACGTTTCTGATCTCTTTGATTCTTGCTACTATACGGTCACAGCAGAAAATTTCGCTGGCAATTGCTTCGTCAGGCATCGCTGCTACTCTACTTGATGGCGGCCGAACAGCACATTCTGCGTTGAAATTACCGTTGAACATCCAAGTCGTTGAAACACCAACGTTTCGAGGAAATTAAAAAAGGGAAAAATTTTGCGATGGGAAAGTTTTGGGATGGTGCCCGGCTCCAAAAAATCTTAAAGCTTTTTAAACAATGAAGTTTGCCCAAAAAACCTTTTTGGGGGACATTTTCTTATTATCCCCGGTTTGCAACGCCATATTCCTCGATCTTCCCGCCGACAAATAAACGCGTTTAAAATTCAGTTTTGGAAGGGATGTTCAAAAGGCTATTTAACCATCCATGCGGTCCCAATTCAAAAAGATCGATCCCAGCGGGGTTTTCGAAGCAGTTGTTTTCCTTGGGAAGGGAAAA
>NW_026092045.1:0-7929 GCF_024586455.1 Bactrocera neohumeralis | reverse complement strand
AACAGTGATATCAGTGCCCCATAAAAAATAAGCCAAGAATAATTTCCATGGAAAATTAAAGTGATTAAAAATTTTCCAACGGTTTTTTAAATAAAATTCCCTTTATTTCATTTTGTTTCTTTTAAAATATGGTTTTTTTTTGTATTTTTTATTTTGTTAGGGAATGAAAAACCCCAAATTTTAAATTTAAAACTTATTGTATTTGTTTTTTGAATATTTTTTGCCGAATTTTGTTATACGCGATATTTTTTATATTGGGAAACCCCAATTTCCAAATAATTAAAACTAACCATTTTTACCCCGAAGTGGCAGAACCAAAATCGCAAAAAAAGGACTGAGGAAAACATTTTAGCCCTATGCATGAATTTTTAATTCTAATTGCCCAATCAAGAAATTTGAAAAACGGAAGTTATGCTGAAGTTTAAAAGCGCAAACTTTCCCCGACCCCGGACCCCCCGCTTTTGGAGTGAATAATTTCTTTTTAAAAATTTTCAACTTTTTTTTTTATTTGTTTGAGATCGGGTAATTTTTTTTTCCCCTTTTTAGGGGTTGGCTAAAAGGGGACGTAAAAAATTTCACTTTAATATTTTTATTCATATGTAAAAAATTTCAAAAACATACTTACCCCATTGGAAATTAAATTAAAAACAGGCGGGAAAAAAAACCCCACATCTTTAAGGGGGGGGGGGGGGGGAAAAACTTTTTTTACATTTTTGGGGAAATTGGAAACCCTTTTCTTAAAAAAAGGGAGATTTAACACCATAATAGGGAATTTTGGATAGTGTTTCCAGAAACCAAAAAGGTGCTTGGCATTTTTTTTTAGAACCCACTTATATAATGTGTAAATCTTTTTTCCCGCGACAGTAATAATATCATTATCAATAAAACCCAAAAGTTTTCAACAAAATATGGGATTCATGTTAAAAATCTTTTAAAGAAGGCCTCCCGCTTAAAGACAGGATGACAAAACCCCGAAGACATGGCAAGCTCCTACCCTCTCGCATTTTTTCAGTAAAAAACCCTTCCCCCAGAAAAACCCGTTTAAATATCACTTAGAAAAAACCGGGAACAATTATTTCCCCAGTCCCCTAAAAAAAGGGGTTTTTAAAAAAAAGAGGGTTCCCAACAAAAAAACCCCTTTAAATATCGTTGTTAAAAACAATCCCTCCCCCGGCTAAAAACTTTTCCAAAGTCCCTTTTAGAGAGGGAATTTTTCCCAAAAACCCAAAAACCAAACAAACCACCGGGAGAATCCAAACCGAACCGACCCCCATGATCCCAGAACGGTGGGGAAAATACGGGACCCGTTTAAAAGCGTAAATCCGAAAAACGACTAGGGGATCCCGAAACCAATAGGAACGATCAAAAATTTGGCGCAGTTAAAAAACCCATTGATGTCGAAAATTGAAGCAATAAAAGGAACCAGATGGAGGTATGGCCCGGGGGGTATTGTGGGGTAATACATTTTTTAAGAACCCCGGGGAAAATTTTTGGGAAAATTTTTGGGAATATGTTATATGAGGGAAATAAAAAGCTTTCCCATTGTCCAAGGCTAATAAATTTAGATCGCATCTAGTAAAAGCCAGGAAAAAAGGGAAATAAGGGTAAATTTTAAAACCCAAACCCAGAGAGTCGCCCCCTTTTTGGGGCCCAAAGTTTTAACCATATTTAGGAACGCTGAACCAATTTTTTTACCCAACAAAAAAAATTTGCTAAAAAAGGGGTAAGCAATTATCCAACCATGTTTTTTAGGATGAATGTCCCCAAACCGAACTGAAATTCACATAAAGGGGCTGGGTTTTTTTGCCACCAGACATAATAAGAAATTGCGTTTTTTTGATAAAACAAGAAAGGAGCCAAAACCCAAATGGAAAAACGAGGGAAACAAAACAGACTTATTAAAGGAACAAGCATGGGAAAAAAAGAAACATGGGAAACTGTTTTTATTCTACGCAGTTTTTAAAGGGCATGGTTGTTGTAGATAATTTTTAAAACAAAACAGCCCTGATGAAAAAAAAATTGGGCCCCTTTCACCAAAGCAAAAAAAGCTTTACATTCTTCTTTTCCCCCCAAAAAGTAAGAAAAGACAGATTTCAAGATAAAACTTGATAAATTATCGATCCGAGAAATCGGGGCCTTTTTACATGCAGGCGGGGAATAAGAAAAAATTTTGGGAGGGGCAACTATAAAATTTTGTTTTTTGAACTCAAAATCCTTTTTTTTCCACAATATTTTAATATATGTAAACCTTGGGTAAAAAAAAGTTTATTAACCCCGATTTCAAAGTTAAAAATTATGCTTTTTTTTCCCAATTAAAATATTTTGGGATCCCCCGGGTTTTTAATGTTCCAATCAAAGGGGGTTCTGGGACATAGGAGGGGCGGGAACATACCCATAAAAACCCAGGGAAAAAAAAGTGAAAGGTTCCTACCAAGCAATAACCAGGGATTTTGGGGTTTTAGTATTTGGGTACTTGGGGCAACCCTTCCCTTGGGGTGGCCCCAAAGGAGTTTAGGGGTTTAATCAATCGTCTTAAAAACCGGGAAAAATGACGATATCTTTGAAGTTTCCCCCCCGGGGAATAAAAAAAAAAAATAAAATTTTAAATTTTATTTAAAATTTATTTTTTGGGAACAGGGGACTGTTTTGGAAAAGACAACCCTTCAAATTTTTCACTGCCCTAATGCCCGTCATTTATAAAATAAAATATTTACATCATATCTAACGTTATTTTTTAAAAAAAGGGTTTTGTTCCCCGTTGGGTGAAGAAACTATTATTTTTGGGTAGAAAATTTTTAAATTTTAAAAAAAAAACCCTTTCGACGATAAAGTTTTTTTTCATTATAAAGAATGGGAGAACTTTCCAATTATCGAATAACCAAAAAGTATTTTTGGGTTTTTATTCAAACTTTCAAAATTTTTTACCAATTATATTTTAAGAAAACTTATTAAAAAAGTCCAAAAAACCCATAAATTATAAAAAAAGTTTAAAAACCCATTTCCCTATTATACAAAAACCCAAAGAAATTTTTGGAATTTTTAACTTTTTATATTCGAATATTTTCCAAAAACGTAATATCTTCAACAAAATTTTTGTATTTTGCAATGTGTAAAACATATTATGTACATATATTGTAGGTTAAAAAATTTTTGGGGATTTTTGAGAGCTTTTGTTTTAAAGCGTAACTAATATGGGCAAAAATATGTTTTTTAATATTATTGTAAAAATAAAAATTTTAGTTTTAATTTATATATGTGAAATAAAATATTTTTAAATTTAACACAAAACATAAGGGAAATAAAATAATTTCATTAATTTTAAATGAAAAAGGGTTACTTTTCATTTTAACCGGCAAAAACAAAAATGAAATTTTAAGGCAATATGAAAAATAGTATGTTTTAATCCCCCATTTGGGAGGTCCATGCCAGACTTAAAGGGTTAAAAAAGGCATTCAAATTTTTTACTTTAATGGGGGTTTTACATTTTGGAACTGGGGGGGGAAATTTTTTCCGCTTTGGGGATGGGGATGGGTTGGGGTTACTTTCCATTGGCCCTTTGGGGCATTTTTTTGGGTTTTTAATTAAAATTTTTGGCCGCAAATGTATTTAATTAATTTTAAAAATATAAAAAACCACAAAAAGGAATTTAAAAGGTTATGTATTGTTGTTTTTAGTAAAAATATTTTCCTTTCCTTTTATGAATAAAAAAAAAATATTTTATTTCCCCCAACATTTTTGAAATGAGGGGTATAAAAAAATTAAAAACTGATGGTTTGGAAATCCCCGAGTTTTAAACAAAAATGAAGTTATTTTATTTAAAGACTAAAGACGCCCCTTGGTTAGATTTTAAAAAATTTTAAAAATTTTAAGAATTGTATTATTCAAACCCGAAGTAACAAAAACCCCTCAAAAAATTTGGTGATAGGGGGTTTAACCGGACTAAAAATTTTGGCCGGGGAAAGGGAAACCCAGGGGTGGGGGTTTTTTTTGGGAGCGGCACTTTCCCCAGAAAACCCAAAAGCGGGAATGCTTTTTTTGGGATCGGGAGCCTTTTTTAAAAGGCGGTAAAAAGGGAAAAATTTTTAAAAAGGATGCGGTTTTAGAGAGGGTTTTTTAAAAACCCCGAGATTACCCAGGACGAGCCCAAAAACCCGTTTTTGGGAAATTTCCCCCAAATCGGATGGCGGAAAGCAGATAAGGGAGGACGCCCACCCCCGAAAGAAGGTTTAAAATTAGCAACCTAAAGGAAAAAAAAGGGGGTACCCGGGGATTGCCGGCCGTTTTTATTAAAACACGTAGTTTAATTTGTTCGGCTAATCCACAGAAAGGGGAAATTTAGCCCCAACCCGCCGGGGAGATGCCCCCCTCAACATCGCATATGGCCCCCATCGAGCGTCCCGTGTGGGCCCCGTGGGCCCCCCTGGAAAACTGTTTGGGTCCTTACGTGTATTTTTTATATTGGAAAAATCACCGACCATTTTTTCCCCAAAATTGGAAATTTGGGAAATGCCCGGGGCGAACGGGATTGACCCCCAACAACCTGATTAAAAAGCCGGTTCGACACACGAAAAAGGAAACCCGCCCATGTCTGAGTTTAGTTTTTTAAAAACCCAATCCGGCTTTTAAACCGGAGTTGAGCAACCCCAAAAGCCCGATGATGGGGCCTTTAGACCCGTTGATATTAAACAAAGGTTTGAGCGGGGGTCGACTCCATCTTGCAACTTTCCTTCAATCTATTTGCGGGAAAGAAAATAACCCTGATTTAAATAAAAAATTTTAAAAATTTTTCACAATAATAAACAAGGGTTTTTCCCATTTTGGGTTTTCCATTGGGACAAAAAACCCACCAAAAAGGGGGGGGGTGAACGATGGAAAAACGAAGAATTTTCTGTCATCAAACAAACAGCAACAACCACGATTCCTTCCCCTTTCCACTTTGCACAAACCCCCCCGAAGTCGGGGAAAATTTGTTTTTGGGAACCCAAAACCCCACAAAAAAACAATTTAGCTAAAAAACCCGGGAAACCTTCCCAAACCAAGGCAAGACCGTAGGCAGTTGAAAGTTAGAGTTTCCTAACAACAAAACCAAATTTAAAATTTTGGGGAAAAAGGTTTTCCCCGGAAAAGAAGGGCCCTTTTGGGATTGTCAACGTGAAATATCGCAGCCGAGGGAACAATGAGGGGAAAGAGATATCAATGAATTGATAAAGTTCAACGAATAGATTTTTTCCGGAAAGATTGACCATTTTTAGGAAAAATAAAAAAGGGAACTTTGGTAACACTTAACCCCAAAAAGATTTAAACCCAAAACGAAGTTTGACTCGGCGCTTTTTAAACCCCAAAAAAGGGGAAAAGGGGTTTTAAGAAAAAGAAAAAAAGAAAAAAGATTTGTATTGAAATATGTAAGAATTTTTTCCAATAAAATTTGTTCAGTTGGAAAGTTATCAGTTAAAAACCCAAACAAAAAATATTAAAACCCCCATTTAAAGAAAAAGGGTTATTTTGCGGAGCCCAAAATAAAAACAAAATTGCCCTTAAAAACAAAAGAGAAAGCATAAAACCAAATTCTCTTAAATAAAAATTTCCCAAAATTTAAAAAACCCTTCATCCCTCTTTTTTTAAAATTTTTAACCCAAATTTATTAAAGGCCTTTAAAACCCAAAATCTAACTTTTAAAACCATTTTATTTTTAAAAGACCCATAGGGGGAAAATTTTAATTTTTTTGATTTTTTTACCGGGAGAAAATTAACCCCCCGGGAAAAAGTAAATTATTTGTTTTTTAAAAACATAAACTTATTTTTAAGGACCCCCTTTTGGGAAATGCCCCCCCAATTTGGTTTCCAATAAAATAAAAACCTAAAAATTACACAAAATTAGAGCTTTTTAAATTTTTAAAAAATATAAAAATCAACAGAAAGTAAAAAAAAACAAAATATGATGTAAATAAAGTGGAGTAAAAAAAAAAAAAAAGGGGGAAAGGGGGATAAAAAAAACCAGAAAAATTTAAGATCAAAAAATTTAAAAGCCAACGTTAGGGCGGGAAAACCAAAAAAAATAAAAAGGGAACGTTTCTTTGGGGGAAACAGGGAAACTTTATATTTTGGGGATACTTTTTAAATTTTTATTTTATACCCAAGAGGGTTTATTAAAATGTTCCAAAAGGAAAACCCCTGTGGGGGGCAAAAAAATTTTAACCCATTAAGGATGTTAAATCAAAAAAATATGTAAAAAACTTAAAAAATAAAGTTTTTAAAAACAATCCCAAAGGGACTGATTTTTTTTTTTATAAAAAATTATTCTATTTAAGAGATACCCCTTTGGGGAGAACCCGGGTTTGAGGAAAGTCGCTGGAAGGGCAAATCGATTTGCCAAAAAAAACCCGGAAAAATTTTAAAATTTTTGTAGAGTTTTTTGGGCGTTAAACAGCCATTTCTGTTTTAGGGATTTATAAAAACGCACAAAAACTTTAATATTAATATATATTTTTACTTTATTTACATAATTGTAGGAAACCCTTTAAAGTTTTAAGGATCAAAAATTAAACCGGGGGGTGATTGAATTAGAAAGGGAAAAGGTTGGTGGCCCCGAAGATTATGTATGTATTAATCTTTTTAAGTTTATTTTAATTTACATTTGATTTTAATTGATGTGTGCAATCAATTGGGGAGGCAACTAATGATGGTAATAAAAGCAAAGCAAAGTAAAGTATTTTGGATTTAAATCTGCTTTATGCCGACTTCCTTGGATATTCCTTGGATAGGGAATTTGTTGACAACTGCTTCCTTGTTCGCACGTATGTACATATATACACTTTATACGAGGTTTTTACAAAAATATCGCGAGTTTTGAATTTTCGCGGTCTACGTGTATTGGATTTTCGATTGTTTTGTTGCATTATATTGGTATTCGTAGCCCTTACATATGTATGTACATATGTAGTATGTCGGCCATTTTGAACGGTTACTTAATTTTTGAAAGCTGCTTGCTTGGACCCGTTTTTATTCGTGTTGAATGCTTTTGCCAAAATGGATCACCTTCTACAAAAACACCATCACGTTGACATTGCTCAGGAGATATTGCACTGAATCCGCGACGACTCAAATCTCCGCCAGAGAGGATTCATGGTTATAACGTGGAAATTAAAGCTCAATTATTCCAATAGAAGCTGCCGCATGAGCCAAGCGAGCCAAGTAAGGTAGAATGTGAAGGTTTTGCGGACAGTTTTCTATGATTGCATAGGCTTTTGCACCATGAGGAAGTTCAATATATCTGGGGGTGATTACTTTGAAAGGAACAAAACAGATATTCATAGATAAATAAACACTTTCTTAAGCAATACAAGTTTTGGTATACTTTTTGAAAAACCTTCTATGTACATATATATAGATGCATTTAGTTGGTATTCTTAGTATTTATTTTTGTTTATGAATATGTTTGAAAAGATTTGTTTCATTTTTTGAAATATGTTCATGAAAGAACATTATTTATATTTTATTTTTTATTAATTTTAAAGGTTGTTCTTTCAACTGCTTCAACTGTACATATAGTTGAAATATAATAAGTACATTTGATTTATTTACAACATTATAAACAGCATTTTTTACGTTAAATATTGTAACGTCATATCTTGACCAACACATGTATTTTTAAAGTCTATTTTAATTATAACAACTAGTCATACTATTTAACACATAACTACCAACAACTTATGTTAAACAGAGTTAATCTCTCACGTCATTGTGATAAATATTCTTGTCATTGCATTTTAATTTAAAGTTCTTTAGTTTAATATACTAAAATTCTCACTGTTATTATTACTTTGTATTATGGATTTAAGTTATTTGACGTGATATGATTGTTTCATACTCTCACTTTGGATTCTAATTGTAAGTTTTGCTCATTATAAACCTTTATTCGAACTGTTTTTT
>NW_026092044.1:0-8348 GCF_024586455.1 Bactrocera neohumeralis | reverse complement strand
TGAAGCTTCTATTGAGGTCGTTTTGAACGTTTTTCGTTCTGACTAGTTTTTTATCTACCCTTTATGCAATTTCGTATTGGGTAGTAAGAAATTCTTTCATTTGCTGCCACGTTGGGCACTTTCTTCGCGATGAGAGCGATTGCTCCCACAAAAGTAACGATTTTTCTGGTAATGCAGCTGTGCATATTTTTACCAGAATGGGGTCCCAATTATCTGTGGGAACATTCTGTGTCGATAAAACCGACAAACAATTTGAAACAGTGGATTGAAGCTTTATGAACTCTTCACTTATTTCTTTCTGAATTTTTGGTAAATTCATTAATATCGTCACCTGTTTGTCGAACAATATTCTCTCGTTTTCAGTTAGAGCTTCCCAAGCAAAATTAAAATTTTTGTCATTGAGAGCGAACTGTTTCACTATTACTCCTGCCTGACCTTTGGTTTTGTATCTAAGGTGATACAATTTCTGCGCTTGTGACAATGTAGGATGGTTTATGTGCACAGCTGTAAACATGTCCCGGAAGGACGGCCACTATTCATAACCACCATGAAATATATCTGTGTCGCATACTGGCACTTTAAGGTGAATGCCTGAACTTGCCTCCTGGGCTTGTCTTTATGGCAGCTCTACTCTCGGTTGTGGAGTAGGTGTAATTGCTCTAAATAGCTTTAGTTGATCAGAAATCATTGCTTTTGTGTCTTCGAACTGGTCTAGGCAGTGTTCATACTTGGAGTAAGCCGAGGATTTAAAATTTTCTGGTAGATCTGAGTCGTCAGATTCTACGATTGCGTCATATGCCGCTTGAAGATGCGTCCAAAATTTGTCTAAATTGTCTTTTTTGATTTCTAAGACCGATTCCGAATTGTTTTGAATCGGTGAAGATGAAAATCGAGTGCAGTATCGTATCAAACTGTCACTCTCAGCAATGAATTTTGTATAAGAAATGTCTTTACCCCTCTTTAGTTTTGTAGCACCTTGCTTTGGGCGTGTAGCTTCTGCCGGTGTACATGGACTTTTCTTGTCTGCAATCGTTTTTGGAACTTTTAGCAACTGAATTTCGTCATTACGATGGAGACACGTGATTCATTCCCAACGTTTGGAATAATAAAAGTGAAGCTATTGGAAGAGTACGACAGACAGTCTGAAAAAGAAAGCATTGGAGTAGTCAGTCAGCAAGCTTTTCTCGCAAATTCCAAAGGAGCAGCGACAGATGTGTCGGGTTTCCAAAGATCATCGTGGTGCATTGATAGCGGTGCGTCCACTTACATATGCAGTGAGCGAAGTATGTTTGTATCTCTTAGACAAAGTAAAGAGAGAGTGATGCTAGTAGCGGACAATTACGTCGACGCGGTAGGTGTAGGAACAGTCGAAATAAAAGCAAATTGCAAAATATACATATTTAAAAGACGTGTTATATGTGCCGACTATGGCGGGGAATTTCATATTGGTTGGAAAAGCAATTGCCAATGGTATAAATATTTGTTTTGAAAGTGACTGTGCGATAATAAGAAATCAAAAATCCAAGATTGTGTTAAAACCTCCAAAGAAAAATAATTTATATATATTTGATTGCAAGAGTGAACATTCGGGGTTCAGTGTAGCAGAAGAGAATTTTATGACTTGGCATAAACGCTATGGACACTTGAATTTTTCAAGCCTAAAAGAACTGTCTAATAAGAAAAGGGTGAATGGGTTAGATTTAAAAAATGTACCAAAAACCATAAACCGTGACGTGTGTATGAAGACAAAAATAAGCTCAAAGCCATTTCCACAAAACAGTGGGCATAGTTCGGTGAATTTGTTAGACATAATTCATTCTGATGAATGTGGGCCAAAAGTGTTTCTGGGTGGTGCGGGTTATTTTACAACTTTTATAGACGACAAATCTAAACTCATGTTTGTTTATTTTTTGAAACATAAAAGTGAGGTACTAGAGAAATTCAAATTGTTAAAAAGTCTAGTAGAATGTCAAACAGAGAAACGAATTAAGGTGTTAAGAAGTGACAATGGCACTGAGTATGTCAACCGTGATTTCGATGATTTCCTTAACGCAAGTGGTATATAAAGACAGTTGACAGTCCCCTATACGCCTCAACAGAACGAAGTAGCGGAACTCGCGAATCATACAATCGTAGAGATGGCTCGCAGTATGCTTGTGCAGGCTGGACTTTGTGAGTCGTTATGGGCCGAAGCTGTGGCAACTGCAGTCTATATTCGAAATCGTTCAGTTTCTAGACCACTTGGTAATAAAACACCATACGAAGTTTGGACGGGTTATAAGCCAAATGTACGACATATGAGAATATTTGGTTCAAAAGCAGTTGGTCTAATTAAAAATCAACACAATAAGTTTCGCGAAAAGGGTAAAGAGTACACATTTGTTGGTTACTCATTGACAGCAAAAACGTATCGTTTGTACGATTGCAGTGAGAGGCGAATAGTTGAGAAGCGAGATGTCATCTTTGATGAATCTACGACAGGAAGCGTACGAGAAAAAGAAGCAGAACGAGTTCTAGTCGAAATAGAAACAGTACCAAAGTTGCATGGTGAAGAAAGTGTAAGCGTTGAAAGAGAGGCGAATCCTCTTGAGGAGGAGCAATATGAAACAGCTTCAGTAGCAGAAAACGAAACAGGTAAAGAACTTGATGTACAGGACGATAATGAGATCATATATGATAGCACAAGAAAGAACAATGCAAACGAAAAACGAAGATGAGGTAGACCAAAAATGCTTCGTACTAGCAAACCAGGCCGTCCGAGCAAACAATTTCATACGGTAAATCTAGTTGATAGCAGTGGCAAGATACCGAACACTGTAAAAAAAGCAATGTCAAGCAAGAATTGTAAACGCTGGCAAGAGGCTATACGAGAGAGAATACGAATCGCTTATTAGAAACCAAACATGGGCATTAACCGATTTGCCAATTGGAAAACGAAAAATTCCTTGTAAATGGGTTTTTAATGAAAAAAGAGACAAACATAGAAACATTGAGCGATACAAAGCGAGCAAAGCGAGGTTAGTTGCAAAGGGGTGTAGCCAGCGGTATGGCGTTGATTACAACGAAACATTTTCCCCTGTTGTACGTTATGCTACTATACGGATGCTGTTTGCATTGGCAGTTGAAAAGGAACTACATATGCATCAACTGAATGTATCAACGGCGTACCATAACAGCGAGATAGACGATGAGGTGTATATGGAACAACCACAAGGGTTTATCGATTCCAAATATCCCAATCGTGTGCTAAGGTTAAAGAAGCAATATATGGTTTGAAGCAGTCTGGCAGAGAATGGAACCGTAAGTTGGATATCACTTTAAAATCCATTGGATTAAAGCAGTGTCAGAATGAGCCATGCCTTTTTACGAAAAATATTGATAAAAAATATAACTTCATTGCTGTTTACGTTGACGACATTATCATGGCAAGTTCGAGCGAGACAGACCTCTTGGCGATAAAGAGACAAATCGCTGAGAGTTTCGATATTGTTGACAAAGGCACAATACAACATTTTCTTGAAATGGAGATTGAACGTGTTGGCGGCGTAGGCGATATATCTGTTAGTCACTCTCAATACGTACAAAATTTGTTGAAGCAGTATGGTATGAAGCAGTGTCGCGGGGCATATACTCCACTTGATCCTGGTTTCAAGATTCAATGTTCTACAATTGAATGCGAAAGAGTGAATGCTACAGAATACCAGTCTTTTATTGGCGCGTTGATGTATTTGGCAGTAACGACAAGACCCAACATCTTACATTCAGTCAGCAAGTTGGCGCAAAGAAATTGCGATTCTCATATCGAACATGAGACAGCGGCAAAACATGTACTAAGGTATCTTTCTGCAACGAAAAATTTAAAGCTTCATTCAGAAAGACGGGTAGGCAAGCAGAGGGCTTCGTAGATGCAGATTGGGGCAGCAGCGTCGATGACAGGAAGGTCTTATACCGGCTATGCGTTCACTCTGGCAGGTTGTGTATTCTCTTGGGAGAGTAAGAAACAGGTGACAGTTGCTTTAAGCAGTACCGAAGCTGAATACATGGCGTTATCGGCGGCAGCCAAAGAGGCAGTTTATTTGAAAAATTTGTTACATGAAATGGATTGCTACAATAGCAAGAGTGCGTTCACAATGTATGGTGATAATCTGAGTTCACAACATTTGGCGCAGAATCCAGTTTACCACAATCAAAGTAAACATATTGATATAAGATTTCATTATATACGACAAGTTTTAAAAAATAATGTAATTGATTTAAAATATTTAAATACAGATAATATGCCAGCAGATATTTTGACTAAAAATCTTTGTAAAACTAAACATGTAAAATTAATTGAATTACTTGGAATTGGGAGGATGGAGTCATGTGTAGAAGTTCACGCAAGTGAGGAAAGTTCTCTGATCGCCATTCACTTGGGAGTGGCCAGAAACGATTCTCTTACACATGGCTCAAGCAGCTCACTACTTCCGGTCTTTGACCAAGTATCCTCTGGGTAGCCTAAGAACATCCGTTCGAAGGCGAGCTAAAGTGAGAAGGCGAAACATTCCCTACAAGGGTTGTGCGCTGGGTTTGGGACCCGCCACGTAAAAAACACCCCCAGTGAAGAGCTACAACCAGCCTCGGATGAGAGACCCCACTTTTGATGACGACCATGGCAAACGAAATAAGGACTACGAATTGAGGGCATGCACCTGGAATGTCCGGTCCCTTAATTGGGAAGGTGCCGCTGCCCAGCTGGTTGATGTCCTCGTAAAGACAAAGGCTGACATCACCGCCGTCCAAGAAATGCGATGGACGGGACAAGGACAGAGACGAGTAGGTCCTTGTGACATTTACTACAGTGGCCATATAAAGGAGCGCAAGTTTGGTGTAGGATTCGTGGTGGGAGAGAGACTCCGTCGCCGAGTACTATCATTCACTGCGGTGAATGAACGTCTAGCCACAATCCGCATCAAAGCGAGGTTCTTCAACATATCGCTGATTTGCGCCCACGCCCCGACGGAAGAGAAGGACGATGTGACCAAAGATGCCTTCTATTTGGCGCGCTTACTGTCAAAATCGTGCTTGGCGACTTTAACGCCAGGGTAAAGAAGGTATATTTGGCACTACGGTCGGTAAATTCAGCCTCCACGACGAAACATCCCCAAATGGGTTGAGGCTGATTGACTTCGCCGGGGCCCGAAATATGGTTATCTGTAGTACTAGATTCCAGCATAAGAAGATTCATCAAGCTACCTGGCTGTCTCCGGATCGAAAATCTACCAACCAGATCGATCATGTTGTGATAGACGGAAGACAAGTCTCCAGTGTTTTAGATGTGCGTGCGCTCCGAGGTCCTAACATCGACTCGGACCACTATCTTGTTGCAGCTAAGATTCGCACCCGCCTCTGTGCAGCAAAAAACGCGCGCCACCAAACACAAGGAAGGTTCGATGTCGAGAAGCTGCAATCACAACAGACAGCCGAACGATTTTCTACTCGGCTTGCACTCCTGCTCTCTGAGAGCACTCGTCAACAACTCGGTATAAGGGAACTGTGGGACGGCATTTCAAACTCCTTACGTACAGCTGCAACCGAAACCATTGGTTTTCGGAAAGTGCAAAAGAACAGCTGGTACGACGAGGAGTGCCGTGTCGCAGCGGAGAGAAAACAGGCTGCCTACCTCGCAACGTTACGATCGACCACTACACGTGCGGGATGGGATAGATACCGAGAGTTGAAGAGGGAAGCGAGACGCATTTGTAGACAGAAGAAGAAAGAGGCTGAAATGCGTGAGTACGAAGAGCTTGATAAGCTGGCCGACAGGGGTAATGCTCGAAAATTCTACGAAAAAATGCGGCGGCTTACGGAAGGTTTCAAGACCAGAGCGTATTCCTGTAGAACCCCCAAAGGTGATCTAGTCACTGATGCCCAGAGCATACTTAAATTATGGAGGGAACACTTCTCCAGCCTGCTGAATGGCAGTGAACGCACAACACCAGGAGAAGGAGAACCCGATTCCCCAATCGATAACGATGGAGCAGACGTTCCATTACCCGACCATGAAGAAGTTCGAATAGCAATTGCCCGCCTGAAGAACAACAAAGCGGCAGGGGCCGACGGATTGCCGGCCGAGCTATTCAAACACGGCGGCGAAGAACTGAAAAGATGCATGCATCAGCTTCTTTGTAAAATATGGTCGGACGAAAGCATGCCCAACGATTGGAATTTAAGTGTGCTATGCCCAATCCATAAAAAAGGAGACCCCACAATCTGCGCCAACTACCGTGGGATTAGCCTCCTCAACATCGCATATAAGGTTCTATCGAGCGTATTGTGTGAAAGATTAAAGCCCACCGTCAACAAACTGATTGGACCTTATCAGTGTGGCTTCAGACCTGGCAAATCAACAACCGACCAGATATTCACCATGCGCCAAATCTTGGAAAAGACCCGTGAAAGGAGAATCGACACACACCACCTCTTCGTCGATTTCAAAGCTGCTTTCGACAGCACGAAAAGGAACTGCCTTTATGCCGCGATGTCTGAATTTGGTATCCCCGCAAAACTAATACGGCTTTGTAAACTGACGTTGAGTAACACCAAAAGCTCCGTCAGGATCGGGAAGGACCTCTCCGAGCCGTTCGATACCAAACGAGGTTTCAGACAAGGCGATTCCCTATCGTGCGACTTTTTCAACCTGCTTTTGGAGAAAATAGTTCGAGCCGCAGAACTAAATATAGAAGGTACCATCTTCTATAAGAGTGTACAGCTGTTGGCGTATGCCGATGATATTGATATCATCGGCCTCAACACCCGCGCCGTTAGTTCTGCTTTCTCCAGGCTGGACAAGGAAGCACAGAAAATGGGTCTGGCAGTGAACGAGGGCAAGACGAAATATCTCCTGTCATCAAACAAACAGTCGTCGCATTCGCGACTTGGCTCTCACGTCACTGTTGACAGTCATAACTTTGAAGTCGTAGATAATTTCGTCTATCTTGGAACCAGCGTAAACACCACCAACAATGTCAGCCTAGAAATCCAACGCAGGATAACTCTTGCCAACAGGTGCTACTTCGGACTGAGTAGGCAATTGAGAAGCAAAGTCCTCTCTCGACAAACAAAAACCAAACTCTATAAGTCACTCATAATTCCCGTCCTGCTGTATGGTGCAGAGTCTTGGACGATGTCAACAACGGATGAGTCGACGTTGCGAGTTTTCGAGAGAAAAGTTCTGCGAAAGATTTATGGTCCTTTGCGCGTTAGCCACGGCGAATACCGCATTCGATGGAACGATGAGCTGTACGAGATATACGACGACATCGACATAGTTCAGCGAATTAAAAGACAGCGGCTACGCTGGCTAGGTCATGTTGTCCGGATGGACGAAAACACTCCAGCTCTGAAAATATTCGACGCAGTACCCGCCGGGGGAAGCAGAGGAAGAGGAAGACCTCCACTCCGTTGGAAGGACTAAGTGGAGAAGGACCTGGCTTCGCTTGGAATATCCAATTGGCGCCACGTAGCGAGAAGAAGAAACGACTGGCGCGCTGTTGTTAACTCGGCTATAATCGCTTAAGCGGTTTCTACGCCAATTAAGAAGAAGACTTGGAATTAAACAATAATTTTTGATATTGAAAAGAAAATCATTGTTGTTGAGGAGGAGTGTTGAAGAATCTGGCAACCACGAATGGCCATAGTTTTCCCCTTACAACAACAACGTTTTTCAGTTAGGTTTAAAATTTTTGTAATCCATTTTAAATAAAATATTGTAACCACTACCGGCACTCACCTTTTCGACTCCAAAAAAAAAATATGTGTTGATCGGCGATCGCGATATTGTAGCGTAAATGCGCACGGATAGAAAACAAAAGAGGCTCGGCGCCGTCCGCCAGTCCCTTTTGTTAATTCTGTGCTGGTGTCCTCGTGTGGTGTGAAAGTATGGTGTAGATGATGATGTGGTGGGCATCATGCCGATGTGTTGCGAATGAGGTATGTAATGTGGGATGAAAAGAAAATGATGCGCATGATGCTAATGTGTTGAGTATGGTGTGTGTAGTGTGGGGTGTAGCTATCTTATATTAAGAGGGAGGCGCAGAAGCTCACTGCGACTGTTTAGCCTAAAAGGCGTTGCAGCTGGTGCAGCGTTGCCACAACGCTGCTCAGACCCGTAGATCGACGAGGTGGTGGCCCAGGCTGTTGACGCCACAATGAGGTTCCGCTCCGCTGGGGTGCGCCACGAGCTGCGGATTGGAATCGGGGTATGCGGCCGCGATGAATGGGTGGCCGATACAATTCGCGTGCTGCGCTGCGATGTAGCAACGTGAGATGCGGCTGTGGCATATTTGGCACAGCCCTCGTGACTCACA
>NW_026092043.1:0-6263 GCF_024586455.1 Bactrocera neohumeralis | reverse complement strand
TGGAAGAATTCGACAATCTTATATTCGGGAAAAGTCTTTTCTTGTATATAACTTTTAGCAGTCGGTGGTTTTTTTTTCAAATCATTAACATAAAAATTTTTAAGTTAATTCCCTTTCCCATCTTACAAGTTGACAAAAAAGCCAAAACCCCGTGCATTTGAAAGAATTACAATCTTTATTCAGGTATAAATGATTTTCTTGTTCCTTTACAGTCGGGGGATTTTTTTTAAATCATTAGCATAAAAATTTTTAAATTAATTAGCCTTTCATCTTTCGAAGGACATAAAGATAAGGAGTGATTTAAGAATTAACAATTTTATATTCAGGAAAGTATTTTTTTTATATACACTTTAGCAGTGGGTGTGATTTTCTTCAAATCATTAACATCAAATATTTAAGTTAATTAGCCTTCTTCATCTTATCGAAGTTGACATAAAGCCATAACGGCAGTGCATTTGGAAGAATTCGACAATCTTATATTCAGGTATAAAGTCGTTTTTCTTGTATATACACACTTAGCAGTCGATATTGAGTTGCTTCAAATCATCAACATAAAATATTTAAGTTAATTAGCCTTCTTCATCTAACCGACGTTGACATAAAGCCATAACGGGGGGGTTTGGAAGAATTCACAATTTTATATTCAAAAGTCGATTTTTTTTATACACATTTAGAGTCGGTGTTGATTTTTCAAATCATTAACATCAAATATTTGTTAATTAGCCTTCTTCATCTTATCGAAGTTGACATAAACCCTAACGACAAAAATTTAGGTACATTTGATAATCTTATATTCGACAATCTTTTTCTTCGGTATTCCAGCAGTCGGAATTTTCTTCAAAATCAACATCATTCAATTAGCTCGGACAAAAAGCTGTAATTAGTGCATTTGGAAAATTCAAATCCATTCAATAAAGTCGATTTTCTTGTTAATTCAGCCTTCTTCTTCTTTACACTAGCCTTATTTTATCGAAGGCATTAGCCTTAACAGTGCATTTGGAAGAATTCAGCAATCTTATATTCAGGCATAAAGTCGATTTTTTGTATATACACATTTAGCTGTCGGTGTTGAGTTTTCATAACCATTAATCAAATATTTAGTTAATTAACCTTCTTCATCTTTTAGAGTTGACGCAAAACCATAACGGCAGGCATTTGAAGAATTCGGCAATCTTGCTATTTGGTATAAAGTCGATTTTCTTGCATATAGACATCTGAAAGGTCAGTATGATTGCCTCAAATCACAACATCAAATATTTACAATTTTCCTTCTTCATCTTATCGAAGTTGACATAAAAGCCATAACGGTAAATTGGAAGAATTCCGATCTTATATTCAGGTATAAAGTCGATTTTCTTGTATACACACAATTAAGCAGTCGAAATTGAGTTGCTTAAAATCATTAACATCAAATATTTAAGTTAATTAGCCTTCTTCATCTTACCGAAGTTGACATAAAGCCATAACGGCAGTCCATTTGGAAAAGAACAACAATCTTATATTCAGGTATAAGTCGAATGTTTCAACATATTGCAGCATTTATATTAGTCGATATTAGCAGTTGCTTCAAATCATTAAATCAAATATTTAAACAATAGCCTTATTCATCTTAATGAACGCCAGTGGGAATGACAAAAGCCATAACGGCAGTGACATTTGGAAGAATCTTCCGACACCTTCGTTCAACAAACTTTTTGTTGCCAAAAATGGAAGAACTGAACTTGGTTGACATGTGGTTTCGACAAAGATGGCGCTACATGCCACACAGCTCGCGATTCTATGGCCATTTTGAGGGAAAAACTTCTTCATCTTAAGAAATGGACCCGTAAGTTGGCCACCAAGATCATGGATTTAACGCCTTTAGACTATTTTTTGTGGGGCTACGTCAAGTCTAAAGTCTTAGAAATAAGCCATAAAGTCGATTTTTCTGGAAGACAACATTTCCGAAGAACAAAAGTCGATAAATTGAGTTATCTTAATTCATTAAAATCAAACATTTAAAATGAAATTATCTTCAAAAGTAATTATGAACCACATAAAACCATAACGGCAGTGCATTTGGAAGAATTCGACAATCTTATATTCAGGTATAAGGTCGATTTTCTTGTATATACACATTTAGTTGTCGATATTGAGTTGCTTCAAATCATTAACATCAAATATTTAAGTTAATTAGCCTCTTCATCTTATCGAAGTTGACATAAAGCCATAACGGCAGTGCATTTGGAAGAATTCTACAATCTTATATTCAGGTATAAAGTCGATTTTCTTGTAAATAAACATTTAGCAGTCAGTGTTGAGTTGGTTCAAATCATTAACATCAAATATTTAGTTCATTAGCCTTCATCTTCATCTTATCGAAGTTGACATAAAGCCATAACGGCAGTGTGCATTTGAAGAATTCGACAATCTTATATTCATGTATAAAGTCGATTTTCTTGTATATACACATTAAGCAGTCGATGTTGAGTTGCTTCAAATCATTAACATCAAATGTTGAAAGTTAATTAGCCTTCTTCATCTTATCGAAGTGACATAAAGCCATAACGGCAGTGCATTTTGGAAGAATTCGACAATCTTATATTCAGGTAAAAAGTCGATTTTCTTGTATATACATTTAACAGTCGATATTGAGTTGCTTCAAATCATTAACATCAAATATTTAAGTAATTGCCTTCTTCATCTTATCGAAGTTGACATAAAGCCATAACGGCAGTGCATTTGGAAGAATTCGACAATCTTATATTCAGGTATAAAGTCGATTTTTTTGCATATACACATTTAGCAGTCGGTATTGAGTTGTTCAAATCATTAACATCAAATATTTGAGTTTATTAGCCTTTTCATCTTATCGAAGTTGACATAAAGCCATAACGGCAGTGCATTTGAAAGAATTCGACAATCTTCAGGTATAAAGTCGATTTTCTTGTATATACACATTTAGCAGTCGGTATTGAGTTGCTTTAATTCATTAATTTAACATATTTAAGTTAATTAACCTTTTTCATCTTATCGAAGTTGACATAAATAACGGCAGGCATTTGAAGAATTCATTATTCAGGTAAAAAGTAGATTTTCTTGTATACAATATTTATATGAGTTGTTTAAATCACTAACATCAAATTTCTAAAGTTTATTAGCCTTCTTTAGCATAAAACCATAACGGCAGTGCAATTGGAAGAATGCTCTCAAATTCAGGTATAAAGTCGATTTTCTGTATATACAATATTTCTAATAATTTAGTTTGTCAAATCATAAAATCAAATATTTTAAGTTTATTAGCATCTTCATCTTTATCGAAGTTGACATAAAGCCATAACGGCAGTGCATTTTGGAAAATTCACAATCTTATATTCAGGTATAAAGTCGATTTTTCTTATACACATTACTTAGCAGTCGGTGTGAGTTGTTTCAAATCATTAACATCAAATATTTAAGTAAATTAGCCTTTTTCATCTTATCGAAGTTGACATAAAGCCATAACGGCAGTGCATTTGAAAGAATTCGACAATCATATATTCAGGTATAAAGTCGATTTTCTTGTATATACACATTTAGCAGTCGATATTGAGTTGCTTCAAATCATTAACATCAAATATTTAAGATAATTAGCCTTCTTCATCTTGCTGAAGTTGGCATAAAGCCATAACGGCAGTGCATTTGGAAGAATTCAACAATCTTATATTCAGGTATGAAGTCGATTTTCTTGTATATACACATTCAGCAGTCAGAATTGAGTTGCTTCAAATCATTAACATCAAATATTTAAGTTAATTAGCCTTCTTCATCTTATCGAAGTTGACATAAAGCCATAACGGCAGTGCATTTGGAAGAGTTCGACAATCTTATATTCAGGTATAAAGTCGGTTTTCTTGTATATACACATTTAGCAGTCGGTGCTGAGTTGCTTCAAATCATTAACATCAAATATTTAAGTTAATTAGCCTTCTTCATCTTATCGAAGCTTGACATAAAGCCATAACGGCAGTGCTTTTGGAAGAATCCGACAATCTTATGTTCAGGTATAAAGTCGATTTTCTTGTATATTCACATTTAGCAGTCGGTATTGAGTTGCTTCCAATCATTAACATCAAATATTTAAGTTAATTAGCCTTCTTCATCTTATCGAAGTTGACATAAAGCCATAACGGCAGTGCATTTGAAAGAATTCGAAAATCTTATATTCCGGTATAAAGTCGATTTTCTTGTATATACACATTTAGCAGTCGATATTGAGTTGCTTTAAAACATTAACATCAAATATTAAAGTTTATTAGCCTTCTTCATCTTATCGAATTGACATAAAGCCATAACGGCAGTGCATTTGGAAGAATTCGACAATCTTATATTCAGGTATAAAGTCGTTTTTCTTGTATATACACATTTAGCAGTCGATGTTGAGTTGCTTCAAATCATTAACATCAAATATTTAAGTTAATTAGCCTTCTTCATCTTATCGAAGTTGACATAAAGCCATAACGGCAGTGCATCTGGAAGAATTCGACAATCTTATATTCTGGAAAAAAGTCGATTTCTTGCACATACACATTTAGCAGTCGGTGTTGATTTGATTCAAATCATTAACATCAAATATTTAAGTTAATTAGCCTTTTTCATCTTATCGAAGTTGACATAAAGCCATAACGGCAGTGCATTTTGGAAGAATTCGACAATCTTATATTCAGGTATAAAGTCGATTTTCTTGTATATATACATTCAGCAGTCGAATTGTGTTGCTTCAAATCAATAACATCAAATATTTTAAGTTAATTAGCCTTCTTCATCTTACCGAAGTTGACATAAAGCCATAACGGCAGTGCATTTGGAAGAATTCGACAATCTTATATTCAGGTATAAAGTCGATTTTCTTGTATATACACATTTAAGTAGTCGGTGTTGAGTTGCTTCAAATCATTAACATCAAATATTTAAAAATATCTTAGCCTTCTTCATCTTATCGAAGTTGACATAAAGCCATAACGGCAGTGCATTTGGAAGAATTCGACAATCTTATATTCAGGTATAAAGTCGATTTTCTTCTATATACACATCTAGCAGTCGGTGTTGAGTTTCTTCAAATCATTAACATCAAATATTTAAGTTAATTAGCCTTCTTCATCTTATCGAAGTTGACATAAAGCCATAACGGCAGTGCATTTGGAAGAATTCGACAATCTTATATTCAGGTATAAAGTCGATTTTCTTGTATATACACATTTAGCAGTCGGTGAATTGAGTTGCTTTCAATCATTAACATCAAATATTTAAAGTTAATTAGCCTTCTTCATCTTATCGAAGTTGACATAAAGCCATAACGGCAGTGCATTTGGAAGAATTCGACAATCTTATATTCAGGTATAAAGTCGATTTTCTTGTATATACACATTTAGCAGTCGGTGCTGAGTTGTTTCAAATCATTAACATCAAATATTTAAGTTAATTAGCCTTCTTCATCTTATCGAAGTTGACATAAAGCCATAACGGCAGTGCATTTGGAAGAATTCGACAATCTTATATTCAGGTATAAAGTCGATTTTCTTGTATATACACATTTAGCAGTCGGTGTTGAGTTGCTTCAAATCATTAACATCAAATATTTAAGTTAATTAGCCTTCTTCATCTTATCGAAGTTGACATAAAGCCATAACGGCAGTGCATTTGGAAGAATTCAACAATCTTATATTCAGGTATAAAGTCGATTTTCTTGTATATACACATTTAGCAGTCGATGTTGAGTTGCTTCAAATCATTAACATCAAATATTTATGTTAATTAGCCTTCTTCATCCTATCGAAGTTGACATAAAGCCATAACGGCAGTGCATTTGGAAGAATTCGACAATCTTATATTCAGGTATAAAGTCGTTTTTCTTGTATATACACATTCAGCAGTCAGTGTTGAGTTGCTTCAAATCATTAACATCAAATATTTAAGTTAATTGACCTTCTTCATCTTACCCAAGTTGACATAAAGCCATAACGGCAGTGCGTTTGGAAGAATTCTACAATCTTATATTCAGGTATAAAGTCGATTTTCTTGTATATACACATTTAGCAGTCGGTGCTGAGTTTCTTCAAATCAGTAGCATCAAATATTTAAGTTAATTAGCCTTCTTCATCTTATGGAAGTTGACATAAAGCCATAACGGCAGTGCATTTGAAAGAATTCGACAATTTTATATTCAGGTATAAAGTCGATTTTCTTGTATATACACATTTAGCAGTCGGTGCTGAGATGCTTCAAATCATTAACATCAAATATTT
>NW_026092042.1:0-12027 GCF_024586455.1 Bactrocera neohumeralis | reverse complement strand
CTTTATGTCCACTTTAGTAAGATGAAGAAGGTGAGTGAACTTAAAAATGTTAAACTAATGATTTGAAGCAACTCAATATCGATTGCCAATTGGGAATATACAAGAAAATCGGCTTTATACCTCAATATCAGATTGTGGAATTCTTGCAAATGCACTGCCGTTATGGCTCTATGTCAACTTCAGTAAGATGAAGAAGGTAAGTGAACTAAAATATGTTAAACTAATGATTTGAAGCAACTCAATATCGATTGCCAATTGGGAATATACAAGAAAATCGGCTTTATACCTCAATATCAGATTGTGGAATTCTTCCAAATGCACTGCCGTTATGGCTCTATGTCCACTTCAGTAAGATGAAGAAGGTAAGTGAACTTAAATATGTTAAACTAATGGCTTGAAGCAACTCAATATCGATTGCCAAATGTGTATATACAAGAAAATCGACTTTATACCTTAATATAAGATTGTGGAAATCTTCCAAATGCACTGCCGTTATGGCTTTATGTCCACTTCAGTAAGATGAAGGAGGTAAATTAACTTAAATATATTAAACTAATGATTCTAAGCAACTCAATATCGATTGCTAAATGAATATACAAGAAAATCGACTTTATACCTTAATATAAGGATTGTGGAATTCTTCCAAATGCACTGCCGTTATGGCTTTATGTCCACTTCAGTAAGATGAAGAAGGCATATTAACTTAAATATGTTAAACTAATGATTTGAAGCAACTCAATATCGATTGCTAAATGTATATACAAGAAAATCGACTTTATACCTTAATATAAGATTGTGGAATTCTTCCAAATGCACTGCCGTTATGGCTTTATGTCCACTTCAGTAAGATGAAGAAGGTAAATTAACTTAAATATGTTAAACTAATGATTTGAAGCAACTCAATATCGATTGCTAAATGTGAATATACAAGAAAATCGACTTTATACCTTAATATAAGATTGTGGAATTCTTCCAAATGCACTGCCGTTATGGCTTTATGTCCACTTCAGTAAGATGAAGAAGGTTAATTAACTTAAATATGTTAAACTAATGATTTGAAGCCGCCCAATATCGATTCCTGGATGTGTATGTACAAGAAAATCGACTTTATACCTTAATATAAGATTGTGGAATTCTTCCAAATGCACTGCCGTTATGGCTTTATGTCCACTTCAGTAAGATGAAGATGGCAAATTAACTTAAATATGTTAAACTAATGATTTGAAGCAACTCAATGTCGTTTGCTAAGTGTATATACAAGAAAATCGACTTTATACCTTAATATAGATTGTGGAATTTTCCAAATGCACTGCCGTTATGGCTTTATGTCCACTTCAGTAAGATGAAGAAGGTAAATTAACTTAAATATGTTAAACTAATGATTCGAAGCAACTCAATATCGATTGCTAAATGTGAATATACAAGAAAATCGACTTTATGCCTTAAAATAAGATTGTGGAATTCTTCCAAATGCACTGCCGTTATGGCTTTTGATCCCTTCAGTAAGATGAAGAAGGTAAATTAACTTAAATATGTTAAACTAATGATTTGAAGAAAATCAACTCAATATCGATTGCTAAATGTGTATATACAAGAAAATCGACTTTATACCTTAATATAAGATTGTGGAATTCTTCCACGTGTACTGCCGTAATGGCTTCATGTCCACTTCAGTAAGATGAAGAAGGTTAATTAACTTAAATATGTTAAACTAATGATTTGAAACAACTCCATATCGATTTCTAAATGTGAATATACAAGAAAATCGACTTTATACCTTAATATAGGTTTGTGGAATTCTTTCAAATGCACTGCCGTTGTGGCTTTATGTCCACTTCAGTAAGATGAAGAAGGTTAATTAACTTAAATATGTTAAACTAATGATTTGAAGCAACTCAATATCGATTGCTAAATGTGAATATACAAGAAAATCGACTTTATACCTTAATATAAGATTGTGGAATTCTTCCAAATGCACTGCCGTTAATGTCCACTTCAATAAGATGAAGAAGGTAAATATGATTCGAAGCTTTATATTGCTAAATGTGTATATACAAGAAAATAATATAAAGATTGTGGAATTCTTCCAAATGCACTGCCGTTATGGCTTTATGTCCACTTCAGTAAGATGAAGAAGGTAAATTAACTTAAATATGTTAAACTAATGATTCGAAGCAACTCAATATCGATTGCTAAATGTGTATATACAAGAAAATCGACTTTATACCTTAATATAAGATTGTGGAATTTTTCCAAATGCACTGCCGTTATGGCTTTATATCCACTTCAGTAAGATGAAGAAGGTAAATTAACTTAAATAAGTTATACTAATGATTTAAAGCAACTCAATGTCGACTTTTAAATGTAAATATACAAGAAAATCGACTTTATACCTTAACGTAGGATTGTAGGATTCTTCCAAATGCACTGCCGTTATGGCTTTATGTCAACTTCAGTAAGATGAAGAATGTTAATTAACTTAAATAAGTGAAGTAAATGATTTGAAGCAACTCAATATCGATTGCTAAATGTGTATATACAAGAAAATCGACTTTATACCTTAATATAGGATTGTGGAATTCTTCCAAATGCACTGCCGTTATGGTTTTATGTCCACTTCAATAAGATGAAGAAGGTAAATTATTTTTATATGTTAAACTAATGATTCGAAGCAACTCACTGTCGATTGCTAAATGTGTATATACAAGAAAATCGACTTTATACCTTAATATAAGATTGTGGAATTCTTCCAAATGCACTGCCGTTATGGCTTTATGTCCACTTCAATAAGATGAAGAAGGAAAATTTACTTAAATATGTTAAACTAATGATTCGAAGCAACTCAATATCGATTGCTAAATGTGTGCATTCTTCCATATGCACTGCCGTTATGGCTTTTGTCCCC
This sequence comes from Bactrocera neohumeralis, assembly GCF_024586455.1. Lineage (NCBI taxonomy): Eukaryota > Metazoa > Arthropoda > Insecta > Diptera > Tephritidae > Bactrocera > Bactrocera neohumeralis. Next base: position 9,122 of record NW_026092042.1, on the reverse strand, counting down.
ATCAGTAAGATGAAGAAGGAAAATTAACTTAAATATGTTAAACTAATGATTTGAAGCAACTCAATATCGATTGCTAAATGTGAATATACAAGAAAATCGACTTTATACCTTAATATAAGATTGTGGAATTCTTCCAAATGCACTGCCGTTATGGTTTTATGTCCACTTCAGTAAGATGAAGAAGGTAAATTAACTTAAATATGTTAAACTAATGATTCGAAGCAACTCAATATCGATTGCTAAATGTGAATATACAAGAAAATCGACTTTATACCTTAATATAAGATTGTGGAATTCACTGCCGTTATGGCTTTATGTCCACTTCAGTAAGATGAAGAAGGAAAATTTACTTAAATATGTTAAACTAATGATTTGAAGCAACTCAATATCGATTGCTAAATGTGAATATACAAGAAAATCGACTTTATACCTTAATATAAGATTGTGGAATTCTTCCAAATGCACTGCCGTTATGGCTTTATGTCCACTTCAATAAGATTAAGAAGGTAAAAAAACTTAAATATGTTAAACTAATGATTTGAAGCAACTCAATATCGATTGCTAAATGTGTATATACAAGACAAGCGACTATATACCTTAATATAGGAGTGTGAAATTCTTCCAAATGCACTGCCGTTATGGCTTTATGTCCACTTCAGTAAGATGAAGAAGGTAAATTAACTTAAATATGTTAAACTAATGATTTGAAGCAACTCAATATCGATTGCTAAATGTGAATATATAAGAAAATCGACTTTATACCTTAATATAGGATTGTGGAATTCTTCCAAATGCACTGCCGTTATGGCTTTATGTCCACTTCAGTAAGATGAAGAAGGTTAATTAATTTTAATATGTTAAACTAATGATTTGAAGCAACTCAATATCGATTGCTAAATGTGAATATACAAGAAAATCGACTTTATACCTTAATATAAGATTGTGGAATTCTTCCAAATGCACTGCCGTTATGGCTTTATGTCCACTTCAGTAAGATGAAGAAGGTAAATTAACTTAAATATGTTAAACTAATGATTTGAAGCAACGAAATATCGACTTCTAAATGTGAATATATGTACAAGAAAATCGACTTTATACCTTAATATAGGATTGTGAAATTCTTCCAAATGCACTGCCGTTATGGGTTTTGTCCACTTCAGTAAGATGAAGAAGGTAATTAACTTAAATATGTTAAACTAATGATTTGAAGCAACTCAATATCGATTGCTAAATGTGAATATGCAAGACAATCAACTTTATACCTTAATATAAGATTGTGGAATTCTTCCAAATGCACTGCCGTTATGGCTTTATGTCCACTTCAGTAAGATGAAGAAGGTAATTAACTTAAATATGTTAAACTAATGATTTGAAGCAACTCAATATCGATTGCTAAATGTGAATATACAAGAAAATCGACTTTATACCTTAATATAGGATTGTGGAAGTATTCCAAATGTACTGCCGTTAGGGCTTTATGTCCACTTCAGTAAGATGAAGAAGGTTAATTAACTTAAATATGTTAAATTAATGATTTGAAGCAACTCAATATCGATTGCTAAATGTGTATATACAAGAAAATCGACTTTATACCTTAATATAAGATTGTGGAATTCTCCAAATGCACTGCCGTTATGGCTTTATGTCCACTTCAGTAAGATGAAGAAGGTTAATTAACTTAAATATGTTAAACTAATGATTTGAAGCAACTCAATATCGATTGCCAAATGTGTATATACAAGAAAATCGACTTTATACCTTAATATAAGGATGTGGAATTCTTCCAAATGCGCTGCCGTTATGGCTTTATGTCCACTTTAGTAAGATGAAGAAGGTTAATTAACTTAAATATGTTAAACTAATGATTTGAAGCAACTCAATATCGATTGCCAAATGTGTATATACAAGAAAATCGACTTTATACCTTAATATAAGATTGTGGAATTCTTCCAAATGCACTGCCGTTATGGCTTTATGTCCACTTCAGTAAGATGAAGAAGGTTAATTAACTTAAATATGTTAAATTAATGATTTGAAGCAACTCAATATCGATTGCCAAATGTGTATATACAAGAAAATCGCCTTTATACCTTAATATAAGATTGTGGAATTCTTCAAAATGCACTGCCGTTATGGCGTTATGTCCACTTCAGTAAGATGAAGAAGGTAAATTATCTTAAATATGTTAAACTAATGATTCAAAGCAACTCAATATCGATTGCCAAATGTGTATATACAAGAAAATCGACTTTATACCTTAATATAAGATTGTGGAATTCTTCCAAATGCACTGCCGTTATGGCTTTATGTCCACTTCAGTAAGATGAAGAAGGTTAATTAACTTAAATATGTTAAACTAATGATTTGCAGCAACTCAATATCGATTGCCAAATGTGTATATACAAGAAAATCGACTTTATACCTTAATATAACGATGTGGAATTCTTCCAAATGCACTGCCGTTATGGCTTTATGTCCACTTCAGTAAGATGAAGAAGGTTAATTAACTTAAAAATGTTAAATTAATGATTTGCAGCAACTCAATATCGATTGCTAAATGTGTATATACAAGAAAATCGACTTTATACCTTAATATAAGATTGTGGAATTCTTCCAAATGCACTGCCGTTATGGCTTTATGTCCACTTCAGTAAGATGAAGAAGGTTAATTAACTTAAAATGTTAAATTAATGATTTGCAGCAACTCAATATCGATTGCCAAATGTGTATATACAAGAAAATCGACTTTATACCTTAATATAAGGATGTGGAATTCTTCCAAATGCGCTGTCGTTATAGCCTTATGTCCACTTCAGTAAGATGAAGAAGGTTAATTAACTTAAATATGTTAAATTAATGATTTGCAGCAACTCAATATCGATTGCCAAATGTGTTTATACAAGAAAATCGACTTTATACCTGAATATAAGATTGTCGAATTCTTCCAAATGCACTGCCGTTATGGCTTTATGTCAACTTCAGCAAGATGAAGAAGGTTAATTAACATAAAAATGTTAAATTAATGATTTGCAGCAACTCAATATCGATTGCCAAATTTGTATATACAAGAAAATCGACTTTATACCTTAATATAAGATTGTGGAATTCTTCCAAATGCACTGCCGTTATTGCTTTATGTCCACTTCAGTAAGATGAAGAAGGTTAATTAACTTAAATATGTTAAATTAATGATTTGAAGCAACTCAATATCGATTGCCAAATGTGTATATACAAGAAAATTGACTTTATACCTTAATATAAGTTGTGGAATTCTTCCAAATGCGCTGCCGTTATGGCTTTATGTCCACTTCAGTAAGATGAAGAAGGTTAATTAACTTAGATATGTTAAATTAATGATTTGAAGCAACTCAATATCGATTGCCAAATGTGTATATACAAGAAAATCGACTTTATACCTTAATATAAGGCTGTAGAATTCTTCCACATGCACTGCCGTTATGGCTTTATGTCCACTTCAGTAAGATGAAGTAGTTAATTAACTTAAATATGTTAAATTAATGATTTGCAGCAACTCAATATCGATTGCCAAATGTGTATATACAAGAAAATCGACTTTATACCTTAATATAAGAATGTGGAATTCTTCCAAATGCGCTGCCGTTATAGCTTTATGTCCACTTCAGTAAGATGAAGAAGGTTAATTAACTTAAATATGTTAAATTAATGATTTGCAGCAACTCAATATCGATTGCCAAATGTGTATATACAAGAAATTTGACTTTATACCTTAATATAAGACTGCGGAATTCTTCCAAAGGCCCTGCCGTTATGGCTTTATGTCCACTTCAGTAAGATGAACAAAATTAATTTACTTAAAGATGTTAAACTAATGATTTGTAGCAACTCAATATCGATTGCCAAATGTGTATATACAAGAAATTCGACTTTATACCTTAATATAAGATTGTGGAACTATTCCAAATGCACGGCCGTTATGGCTTTATGTCCACTTCAGTAAGATGAAGAAGGTAAGTTAACTTAAATATGTTAAACTAATGGCTTGAAGCAACTCAATATCGATTGCCAAATGTGTATATACAAGAAAATTGACTTTATACCTTAAATATAAGATTGTGAAATTCTTCCAAATGCGCTGCCGTTATGGCTTTATGTCAACTTCAGTAAGATGAAGAAAGTAAATTAACTTAAAAATGTTAAATTAATGATTTGCAGCAACTCAATATCGATTGCCAAATGTGTATATACAAGAAAATCGACTTTATACCTTAATATAAGATTGTGGAATTCTTCCAAATGCACTGCCGTTATGGCTTTATGTCCACTTCAGTAAGATGAAGAAGGTTAATTAACTTAAATATGTTAAATAATGATTTGCAGCAACTCAATATCGATTGCCAAATGTATATACAAGAAAATCGATACAAGAAAATCGACTTTTCCAACCTGCATATATAGATGTGGATGAATTCTTCCAAATGCACTGCCGTTATGGCTTTATGTCCCACTTCAGTAAGATGAAGAAGGTTAATTAACTTAAATGAATGTTAAACTAAATGATTTGATTTTGCAGCAACTCAATATCGATTGCTAAATGTGTGTTTACAAGAAAATCGACTTTATACATACCTAAATATAAGATTGTGGAATTCTTCCAAATGCACTGCCGTTATGGCTTTATGTCCACTTCAGTAAGATGAAGAGGGTTAATTAACTTTAATATGTTTAACTAGTGATTTGAAGCAACTCAATATCGATTGCCAAATGTGTATATACAAGAAAATCGACTTTATACCTTAATATAAGATTGTGGAATTCTTCCAAATGCACTGCCGTTATGGCTTTATGTCAACTTCAGTAAGATGAAGAAGGTTAATTAACTAAAATATGTTAAACTAATGATTTGAAGCAACTCAATATCGATTGCTAAATGTGAGTATACAAGAAAATCGGCTTTATACCTTAGTGAAGGATTGTGGAATTCTTCCAAATGCACTGCCGTTATGGCGATATGTCTACTTCAGTAAGATGAAGAAAGCAAGTGAACTTAAATATGTTAAACTAATGATTTGAAGCAACTCAATATCGATTGCCAAATGTGAGTATACAAGAAAATCGGCTTTATACCTTAATATAAGATTGTGGAATTCTTCCAAATGCACTGCCGTTATGGCTTTATGTCCACTTCAGTAAGATGAAGAAGGTAAATTAACTTAAATATGTTAAACTTATGATTTGAAGCAACTCAATATCGACTGCTAAATGTGTATATACAAAAAAAATCGACTTTATATGTGAATATAAGTTTGTTGAATTCTTCCAAATGCACTGCCGTTATGGCTTTATGTCCATTTCAGTGAGATGAAGAAGGCAAATAAACTTAAATATGTTAAACTAATGATTTAAAGCAACTCAATATCGATTGCCAAATGTGTATATACAAGAAAGTCGACTTTATACCGTAATATAGAGATTGTTGAATTCTTTAACATGCACTGCCGTTATGGCTTTATGTTCACTTCAGTAAGATGAAGAAGGTAAATTAACTTAAATATGTTAAACTAATGATTCGAAGCAACTCAATATCGATTGCCAAATGTGTATATACAAGAAAATCGACTTTATACCTTAATATAAGGATGTGGAATTCTTCCAAATGAAGATGAAGAAGGCTAATTAACTTAAATAAGTGAAGTAAATAATTTGAAGCAACTCAATATCGATTGCCAAATGTGTGTATACATACAAAAAAATCGGCTTTTTACCTTAATATAAGATTGTGGAAGTCTTCCAAATGCACTGCCGTTATGGCTTTATGTCCACTTCAGTAAGATGAAGAATAAATTAACTTAAATGTCCTTAACTAATGATTTGAAGCAACTCAATATCGATTGCAAGAGGTGTGTATACAAGAAAATCGACTTTATACCTTAATATAAGATTGTGGAATTCTTCCAAATGAACTGCCGTTATGGCTTTATGTCCACTTCAGTAAGATGAAGAAGGTTAATTAACTTAAATATGTTAAACTAATGATTTGCAGCAACTCAATATCGATTGCTAAATGTGTATATACAAGAAAATCGACTTTATACCTTAACATAAGATTGTGGAGTTCTTCCAAATGCACTGCCGTTATGGCCTTATGTCCACTTCAGTAAGATGAAGAAGGTTAACTAACTTAAGTAAGTGAAGTAAATGATTTGAAGCAACTCAATATCGATTGCTAAATGTGTATATGCAAGAAAATCGACTTTATACCTGAATATAAGATTGTCGAATTCTTCCAAATGCACTGCCGTTATGGCTTTATGTCCACTTCAGTAAGATGAAGAATATTCATTAACTTAAGTAAGTGAAGAAAATGATTTGGAGCAACTCAATATCGATTGCCAAATGTGTATATACAAGAAAATCGACTTTATACCTTAATATAAGGATGTGGAATTCTTCCAAATGCACTGCCGTTATGGCTTTATGTCCACTTCAGTAAGATGAAGAAGGTTAATTAACTTAAATATGTTAAATTAATGATTTGAAGCAACTCAATATCGATTGCCAAATGTGCATATACAAGAAATTCGACTTTATACCTTAATATAAGATTGTCGAATTCTTCCAAATGCGCTGCCGTTATGGCTTTATGTCCACTTCAGTAAGATGAAGAAGGTTAATTAACTTAAAAATGTTAAATTAATGATTTGCAGCAACTCAATATCGATTGCCAAATTTGTATATACAAGAAAATCGACTTTATACCTTAATATAAGATTGTGGAATTCTTCCAAATGCACTGCCGTTATAGCTTTATGTCCACTTCAGTAAGATGAAGAAGGTTAATTAACTTAAATATGTTAAATTAATGATTTGCAGCAACTCAATATCGATTGCCAAATTTGTATATACAAGAAAATCGACTTTATACCTTAATATAAGGATGTGGAATTCTTCCAAATGCGCTGCCGTTATAGCTTTATGCCCACTTCAGTAAGATGAAGAAGGTTAATTAACATAAAAATGTTAAATTAATGATTTGAAGCAACTCAATATCGATTGCCAAATGTGTATATACAAGAAAATCGACTTTATACCTTAATATAAGGATGTGGAATTCTTCCAAATGCGCTGCCGTTATGGCCTTATGTCCACTTCAGTAAGATGAAGAAGGCTAATTAACTTAAATATGTTAAACTAATGACTTGCAGCAACTCAGTATCGATTGCCAAATGTGTATATACAAGAAAATCGACTTTATACCTTAATATAAGGATGTGGAATTCTTCCAAATGCGCTGCCGTTATAGCTTTATGCCCACTTCAGTAAGATGAAGAAGGTTAATTAACATAAAAATGTTAAATTAATGATTTGCAGCAATTCAATATCGATTGCCAAATGTGTATATACAAGAAAATCGACTTTATACCTTAATATAAGATTGTGGAATTCTTCCAAATGCGCTGCCGTTATGGCTTTATGTCCACTTTAGTAAGATGAAGAAGGTTAGTTAACTTAAATATGTTAAATTAATGATTTGCAGCAATTCAATATCGATTGCCAAATGTGTATATACAAGAAAATCGACTTAATACCCTAACATAACATGGTAGAATTCTTCCAAATGCACTGCCGTTATGGCTTTATTCTTCAGTATAAGATGAAGAAGGTAAATATAAATATGTTAAATTAATGATTTGCAGGCAACTCAATATCGACTGCTAAATGTGTATATACAAGAAAATCGACTTTATACCTGAATATAAGATGTGGAATTCTTCCAAATGCACTGCCGGTATGGCTTTACGTAAACCTCAGTAAGATGAAAAGGTTAATTAACATAAAATGTGAATTAATGATTTGAAGCAACTCAATATCGACTGCTTAATGTGTATATACAAGAAAATCGACTTTATACCTTAATATTAGGATGTGAATTCTTCCAAATGCACTGCCGTTATGGCTTTATGTCCACTTCAGTAAGATGAAGAAGGTTAACTAACTTAAATATGTTAAATTAATGATTTGCAGCAACTCAATATCGATTGCCAAATGTGTATATACAAGAAAATCGACTTTATACCTTAATATAAGATTGTGGAATTCTTCCAAATGCACTGCCGTTATGGCTTTATGTCAACTTCAGTAAGATGAAGAAGGTTAATTACTTAAATATGTTAAAATAATGATTCGAAGCAACTCTATATCGATTGCTAAATGTGTATACAAGAAAATCGAATTTATACCTCAATATAAGATTGTGGAATTCTTCGAAATGCACTGCCGTTATGGTTTTATGTCCACTTCAGTAAGACGAAGAAGGTTAAATTAACTTAAATATGTTAAATTAGAATGATTTGAAGCAACTCAATATCGATTGCTAAATGTGAATATACAAGAAAATCGACTTTATACCTTAATATAAGATTGTGGAATTCTTCCAAATGCACTGCCGTTATGGCTTTTATGTCCACTTCCAGTAAGATGAAGAAGGTAAAATTAACTTAACTATGTTAAACGAATGAGTCACAGCAACTCAATATCGATAGCTAAATGTGAATATACAAGAAAATCGACTTTATGCCTTAATATAAGATTGCGAAATTCTTCCAAATGCACTGTCGTTATGGCTATTATGTCCACTTCAGTAAGATAAAGAGGGATAATTATCTTAAAAATGTTAAATTAATGATTAAAGCAATTCAATATCGACTGCTAAGTGTGTATAAACAAGAAAATCGACTTTATACCTTAATATAAGATTGTGGAATTCTTCCAAATGCACTGCCGTTATAGCTTTATGTCCACTTCAGTAAGATGAAGAAGGTAAATTAACTTAAATATGTTAAACTAGTGATTCCAAGCAACTCAATATCGATTGCCAAATGTGAATATACAAGAAAATCGACTTTATACCTTAATATAGGATTGTGGAATTCTTCCAAATGCACTGCCGTTATAGCTTTATGTCCACTTCAGTAAGATGAAGAAGGTAATTAACTTAAATATGTTAAACTAATGACTTGAAGCAACTCAGTATCGATTGCTAAATGTGAATATACAAGAAAATCGAATTTATACCTTAATATAGGATTGTGGAATTCTTCCAAATGCACTGCCGTTATGGCTTTATGTCCACTTTAGTAAGA
>NW_026092041.1:0-8425 GCF_024586455.1 Bactrocera neohumeralis | reverse complement strand
AATACAAAATAGTTAAAAATAATTATATTTTTTGTCCATAAATAATACCAAGAACATTACATTTCATATAAAGTTTTTTTAAATAATTCAAGTTGTTTAAACAAGTTTTTAAATAAATCTAAAATAAGTAAAAGAACAATAAGCTAATTGTTAGTTTAAGAAAACCACATTTTCCGGGGCAGATCTTTAAAAAAACAGAAGCATATTTATGATCAGCCGTTAACGGTTACGTGTTTGATCTGCAGTTAGCCCAGTATAGAAAATAGACGTTCACAAGGTGTTGTCGACGTATTATTATATTTTAACTGCTTTTGACATTGGTGACACTGGACATTCGACCCGTTGTTTATTTTTTTAAAGTAAATCCATACAGCGCTAGGCGCCATTTTAATAAATTTATCATCAAGAATTAAGAATCGAGTTTTCTTGTGCTCATATATAGCATATGTATGTATAACTTGAAACTAGTCATTTAATTAATAGTAAAGTCGAATGTCAAGAATCGATTCTTAATCGACTTCGACTACTAAAGATCGATTATTTTACGAGAAAACTCAATCCCGGCTAGAATCGGAATCGAGTTTACTATTCCTAGTGCACGCAATGTCTAAAATACTGGAGACGTTTCTTCCGTCTATAACAACATGATCGATCTGGTTGCGGTTTTTTTGATCCGGACAAAAGACAGGAAGCTTGATGAATTTTTTTCTATGTTGGAATCATTACTATAGATAACAATATTTCGGCCCCGGCGAAGTCGATCAGCCTCAACCCATTTGGGATGTTTCGTGGGGCTGAATTTACCGACTGCTAAGCAAAGATACCTTCTTTGCCCAATTCCTGGCTTTAAGGTCATAAGCAGCACGATTTTGACTCGTGGCGGGGGCAGCTCTCATAGGTGCGCTCCAAGCGCTCAGAGAAGGCATCTTTGGTCACATTGTTCTTTTCTTCCGTCGTCAGCGATATGTTGAAGAACTTCGCTTTGATGCGGATTGTGGCTAGACGTTCATCAACCAGGGCGCATGACATTACTCGCGACGGAGTCTCTCTCCCACCACGAATCCCACACCGAACTTGCGCTCCTTTATATGGCCATCGTAGATATTTTTAAGAAGTTCTAACCTGCAATTAAGCCAAACAAAATATATAATCTGAAATAAATGGAATTAATTTTAATGCAATATCTTAAATGGCCATAAATTAAAACAGGATAATTTGTATATTCAACAAAATTCAATAAACATGATTTTTTTTTTATTTATTAGTACTGATTAATATTATTAATAGTCATGAAAATAAGTTCTCAAATTAAAAAAATGGTATTTATTTCAAATTGCACATGTTCAGATCTAAAATGGAATAAAAATTAATTGATTTTGAAAAATAGACAATTTTTGATTGAAATTAACATTAATATAATTCAAATTATAAGATTAAGTCAAAGTAATTAAGTGAGAAAAGTAAAACTTAACTCACATACACCATTAAATGTAAATTTTAAAATAACAACTAAAAACTATTAACTATTACTGATTCGCAATTAAAAAAATCAACATTTTTGTCTTTCATCGTCCAAGCGCATTCTCCTTTCACTTAAAATAAGTAAAGCTTGAAAAAGCCGTTCGCAGGGAACCGATGACGCTAAAAAATCCTCTAGTTTTATCCGTGCTATGGGAGACAGATATGGATATTTATAATTGTTGTGTTGCCACCATTTGAAGGGATCTGCATTTCCATCTCTTCCAAATAACGTTGAACCTCGATAATGGCTCTTAAATTACAAGTACTTAGCGGCTTATTTGACGCAATATTGAGTATATATAGCTCCATATTGAAAACTCTAAGGTTTCTACATACTTGTGGTTCTTGGGGTTCATTTGCTTGGGCTTTGAATTATTCTACCTATATCTGCAATGGATACGATGTTTAAATATGTCGGCTATTGTGGGTCAGAAAAGGGCGAAATTTTTGAAACGAGGATCCAAGAATGATGCCATGCCTAGAGTGTTGCTCCTTTCGGTTTTTTTCTAATCCTTCATTTATACCATTTAGTAATTCAAAAGCCACTGCTTTTTCCAGGATCTACACAAGTATTGGCTTTTGTCCACCTATTAAACAAGCTTTTGAGACCATTTACAATAGGAATAACCATTGATCCGTGCAAAATTTTTGGCCGCTTATTTTGTGGTGTACTCACAGTACAGTAAGTAAATCCTTAGCAACAACCATTCGACAGGATTAATTCGGGGTAATTCATTATCTATGAGAGCGACAGTACTTTTAATAGCATCTTCCACTTTTATAAAACGTTTTCATATAAAATGTAGAATTCCAGCGAGTTTCAACGCTTTGAATTAGTTTCAAAGGTCCAACCAGCATTGCGTTGAAAATTCATAAATTTTTCATTTGTAGATGTACTTTTCTAAAATGAGCGAAAATTTGTTTTACTTTTTATACTCTCGCAACAAAGTTATTAAGGAGAGTATTACAGTTTTCTTCACATAACGGTTGTTTGTAATTCCTAAAAACTAAAAGAGTCAGATACAGGGTTATATATACCAAAATGATCAGGGCGACGAGTAGAGTCGAAATGGATGTCTGTCTGTCCGTCCGTCCTTGCAAGCTGTAACTTGAGTAAAAATTGAGATATCATGATGAAACTTGGTACACGTATTTCTTGGCTCCATAAGAAGGTTAAGTTCGAAGATGGGCAAAATCGGCCCACTGCCACGCCCACAAAATGGCGAAAACCGAAAACCTATAAAGTGTCATAACTAAGCCATAAAAAGATATTAAAAGTGAAATTTGGGGATCGAATTAGGGAGGGCATATTTGGACGTAATTTTTTTGGAAAAGTGGGCATTATGCCCCCTACTAAGTTTTTTGCCATCTCAGAAACTACTATAGCTATGTCAACCAAACTCTACAGAGTCGTTTCCTTCAGGCATTTCCATATACACTTCAAAAATGGAAGAAATCGGATAATAACCACGCCCACCTCCCATACAAAGGTTATGTTGAAAATCACTAAAAGTGCGTTAACCGACTAACAAAAAACATCAGAAACACTAAATTTTACGGAGGAAATGGCAGAAGGAAGTTGAACCCAGGCTTTTTTTCAAAATTGAAAATGTTCGTGGCGTCGCCCATTTATGGACCAAAAACCATATCTCAGGAACTACTCGACCGATTTCAATGAAATTCGGTATATAATATTTTCTTAACACCCTGATGACACGTACGAAATATGGGTGAAATCGGTTCATAACCACGCCTTCTTCCAATATAACGCTAGTTTGAATTCCATCTGATGCCTTCTCTGTATAATATATTCGGGAACCAATGATGATAGCGGAATAAAACTTTACACAAATACGGTATTTGACCTGAGGTAGCATCCCTTTTCAAGGTCCCTGATATCGAACAAGAAGAACTCAGTGCCTAACCCACCTAACCTAATTTTTCACCGAAAATATCGGTAAATCTCTCAGATATTTTTTCATGTAATTCGGCATCATTTTTATACTCTCGCACAAAATTGCTAATAACGTATCTCGATTATCACTTTATTATGCAAGAGTATAAATGTTCGGTGACACCGAACTTAGCCCTTTCTTACTTGTTGTAAAATAGTATTAACGTCATGGCCACTTATACTTGCTTTTAACAATTAAATTTAAGGTATGCAAACAATTCCAGTGGCGTAGTTTGAGCTCATTTTGTAAGTCACTCTTTATATTATTCTAACGTTATCAAACACTGCAAATATTATGTTATCAAATACCCCCCACTCAGTTGTGACATTTTGTATTTGCTCGGCTAAGTTTTTGGCAGTATTTGTCTCACTCATTGGACAGCAATCCAATAAAATATTATTAAATTCAAAATTTTCATTAACAAAATGCAGTGTAATTGCTATGTAGCTCACAGTATTGCCAGATGTCCAACAATCCGGTTGTAATGCAAAATTTAACACCATTCGCCACTTTTAGTTTCACTTTTTCAACACATGCTTCATATAATGCCGAAATTATCGTTCTTGATGCTCATGCCGACTGGGTAGTTCGTATGCAGAGGATTTAGCGCCTTAACGAATTGGCCAAATCCATGTCCTCGACAATGCTGAAGAGGTTGTAAGTCCTAATGAAGAGCATTGGAAACGCATCATCTATTTCCTTTTTGCCTTTGCAGGGGAATCTTCATATTACATATCCCGGCAGTTATCGAGATTGGCGCAGAACAGGCTTTGAAACCATATTAAATCTCTTAACTGAAACTGGAAGTAAAAGTTATGTTTTACTGTATTGTACATTTGTTTCCGTAACTTCATGCTGTGCATCTGGTTTTTTCCGTTTGTTACTTCCTATTTTTGCACGGTCGTTGCCCCTGAAAGTTCCACTGTTGGATGCCGATTTTACATGCTTTTTTAAATTCGTATTCGACGTTTTATATGATATATCTTTTACAAATTTTGCTTGAGCATTTTAGGTGACGATATATAAAATAAAGTTGTTGTTAGTTACACCATTTATAACTCCAGAACGGCTGAACCGATTTGGCTGAAAATTGGTGGGGAAATAGCTTAGAACCAGGTAAGGACATAGGATACCTTTTATCTCTTTATGTCAAAATTTTATGCAACTCATATATACAAAAATTATATTTCAAATAATAAGCATTTTTCAAAAATTCATGTTTGTTGGAATATTTGTATATTTCATTTCTTCAAACAAAAAAAAATAACAATAATAAAAGCAATAGAAACCTCACATCTATCTACATATGTATATAAAGAAAGTTGTTGTTAGCTACACCATTTATAACTCAAGAACGACTGAACCGATTTGGCTGAAAATTGGTGGGAAGGTAGCTTAGAACCAGGGTAAGGACATAGGATACCTTTTATTTCTTTATGTCAAAATTTAATACAACTCATAAATACAAAAATTATTATGGAATATTTGAATATTTCATTTTCTTCAAACAAAAAAATTACAATAATAAAAAACAATAGAAAACTTCACATCTATCTACATATCGTCACCTGAAATGCAAAATAACGTAACAACATTTTCGGAAATTTACAGTGGCATGAATTAAACACGACATAAAATGGAACATGAGCGAAAAAAATTTTTAATATTGGTTCAAACTGGTTTATATCTCAGCGCAGAACCTGAAAATGTGGACATATGCAATATTATGTTTGTAATTTGAAGTAGTGAATCAAAATCAATAAGACACTCAATTTCGAATTTTTGATGATACGTTATTTTGCATTTCAGGTGACGATATGTATATAAATAAAAATGAATCGCCAAATTGTATGTACGCTCATAACTTTCATACGACTGAACCAAATTTGATAATTTTCTTTTTAAAATGTTCGTGGAGGTTCAGGGATGGTTTTTACGGCAAGAATTTTTCGAATAAATGCCCGAAAACCCCTAAAAACAGCCCTTTTCTTTTTCACATACAAACGAATGAATGTTTGTTTGTTATTAACGCTAAGAGAACGGCTGAACCAATCTTGATGAAATTTTTCAGAGGTTGTTTGTACCTTATATTTTCATGAAGACAAGTCGGAAAATTGAATATTTCCAAAAAGTACAATTTTTTTCAATTTTTGTTTGTTTTGTTTTTCAAAATTTTGATTTGTAAATTATTTTGAATCGTTCAATTTCGGTCGCTTGCTTTTATTCCGGCTATGCAAAAGAAAAAATCATTGAATATTATTCTGTGAAAATTTTATGTGTGTTTCACACAAAAGATCAATTGCAGATTGAAATTTGTTACGAAGCCACGAAGAGGTCGCCCTAATATCGATCGGCGTTCTTTTTGCCATTAACGTATGGCAGCCCAAGGCAAGGTAAGGCAAGGCAAGGCAAGAAGTACTCCCAGGATGCGGTGACGTACGTGCGGAATTATGGATCGCGGTCAGTTAAGGTTGGTACGCCTCTCAAGTAATTGCTCAAGAAAAAAATACATTATTTCTCATGTAATTTTGACAGCTGGTTACGCATTGTGAATGATCTACATTAGAAGAGCAAGAGAGAATAAACAAAGAAAACAAACTTTGTGCACAAGTATGTGTGTATGTGTATGGTAAATAAAATATTTTCATTGAGATTTAAGAAATGTTGTTGATGATTGGTAGGTTTTATACAACATTTCAAAATGGAATATACTTAATAATAATGCTTTCAACTAATTTAGGATGAATTTGACGATTACTTCAATTTCCTTCAAGAAACAATTGTTGATTTGATGTTTCTTTGCAAAACCAGGTTTGCCATATTCGCATTTTACTGAAAACGGCATTAAACATTAGTACTAGATTTCTTGAGAGCTGCGTACTAGCACAAGTAAATTTATCGCAGGAAAGTTTCTGACCGTTTCCTAATTTTTTATATGAAGTTTTTACGTTTCTTGAGAGCTGCGTACTAAACTTAAAGGAAAACGATTACAAAAAGCTTAAAATGCTTAATTCGTATTAAAAAGTGTGCATAAACTAATGATTATTTACATAAATCAAAAATAATTAAAATCATTTTAGATATGCAAGGGTTGTTCCAAAGTAAACAGTACTGTTTGAACGGTATTTACGTCTGCATAACGATTTCCTTTCATGCATTTTTCTTGAAAAGGAAAAGTCGCACGGTGCCATATCAGCTGAATACGGTGAGTGGTTAATTCTTAAAATGTGATTTTTGGTCAAATAATCGGTCAGAAGCGTCGATCGATGAGACGGCATATGGTCGTGCAACAAACGCCTACTTTTCATCTTCGTGATATTCGCTAAACCAAACACTTGAAAATTCCAAGGTAGAATATCGCGTTAACGTCTTGACCAGGTGGAACAAATTCTTTGTGGACAATACTCTTGGAATCATAAAAATAAACCAGCATTGTTTTCACTTTTGCCTTCTCATGATTTTTGGTTTCGGCTCGTCCGGTGCCTTCCATTCAGTGTTCTGGCGTTTCGTTTCGGGATCATATTGGAAACACCACGTTACGTCACCAGTCACAATATTGTAAGGGAAGTTTTTGTTCTTTGGACCTCTTTAATGATGTCCTTCGATTGTTGGATTCTGAGCAATTTTTGGTTGTCAGTCAATTTGTGCGGAACAAACAGTGCACACACCTTTCGTAAGCCAAATGTTTGGTCAAAATGTGGTAAATTGATGTTCTGGAGATGTTCAATTCCATTTCCATGACTTTCAATTATGATTTCGGTTGATTTTTGATAAATTCACGCACAGTTTCGATGGAATTTCCGGTGATCATGGATTTGATACGACAACTTTGAAAACGTTGAAACCACTTGTGTAAATGAATGTTAGAAACATCAACGAGAAGAAGAGTAGTCAGTAATCGTCGACCGACGCTGTGACACGTACACCACTTAACAACATAATATTTTCCGTTTCTTAAAATCAATTTTAGAATAACGTGAAATATGTATTAATTTTTAATTTAATAATCACACACACAAACAAACATTGTTATTGAATATACTAATGAAAATCTGACAAACGTTTTTTTATTTAATGTACGACACGATACGAAACGTTAAGAATACGATACGTTAAGAGTAAGTATCTCATTAACACTTGTGCATTCTGCTAAGAGATTTTACCTTATTTAAAAAATTTTAATCTTGACTTTTATTCGGAAGTTTATTTTCGCACCGATAACACATACATACTGGAACTTAAAACGCAGTAACTTCACTTCCAATCAATGAAATGCCATGAAATTCTCACTGGAAAATCGATAAAGATAGCAGATTCTAACGCATCAGTCGACATATACTTTGGAAAGCACCTTGTATTTATTATTTTGTTGGCCTTCATTTAGTTGCAATAATTGCCTTCAGACGTCGACGCATACTCTTACTACATTTTCTAGTATCATTTCGAATATTTTGACCACCTCAGTTGATAAAGCAGTTTTTAGGACCTCTTTTGATAAATTCGATGTTTTCGAATAAGGTTTTTCAATAAGTCCCAGATATGTTCAATAGGATTAACGTCTGGTCATTGCGGAGGTGTATGCAATTGTAGAAAAACAATTCACCTGTTTTTGGGTAGTTATACTGTTGGTAATAGACATTGTTGCCATTAGGACTTAGTTTTGGGAATTAGGTAAATGTTCAAATACAATGTTTATTAATTAAAACTGTAACATTACCGCAACCGTTCTTTATTGTTGGTAATAATTTTGTTTTTTTTAATTTTAGGTGACCTTCCTCAAACTAATACTAATACATATTTCAAATGTGAATGTAAAAACATGTTTACGATGTTTTCACGCCGAAAACTACGTAACCGATCAATAAATTTTGTACACATATATATATACATATGTCTTATGGTATTGGAGAAGATATCGGATATTCGTTATAAATAACCAAAAAAATTTT
>NW_026092040.1:0-8751 GCF_024586455.1 Bactrocera neohumeralis | reverse complement strand
ACATGCGTCCTCTTACCTACGTTCCACTGGAATCATACGATAGCGAAGCATTAACGCCAAACCATTTCCTTCTGGGAAATTCAAGTGGCATAAGGGAAAAGGGTGATTGCGATGTTACCAATCCGTCGCTGCTAAATAAGAGATTTCGTACATCTGGTGAGTTGGCTGATCGATTCTGGAAGCGATGGATTCGCGAGTACTTGCCAGGCCTAACAAGACGCGCAAAATGGTTTGAAAAAACACCAGAACCCATCGCTCCAAGAGACGTCGTAATAATTGTTGATGAAAACATGAAAAGGAACACTTGGACAAAGGGAATAGTTTTGGATGTCATAAAGGGTAGCGACGGACAAATAAGAAGTGCCGTAATCAAAACTTCCAACGGCTTAATAACGCGGCCAGTAGTGAAACTTGCGCGCCTAGATCTGAAAGTGAACCCCACGTCAGAGCATGGAGATCACGGAGGGGGGAATGTTAGCGCGCAACAACCATAATTTTATAAAATGTTTAAACTTAAAGAATGTACATTAAAATACAACTCTAAGGATTTATTAAATTTTGATTGTACATTAAAATGCAACCATGTAGATGTATGTCCCGCTATTTGTCTATGCTAGCTCACCTACGGCTTACCCTTTTGCGTTGGCTCATTCTCTTTTGATTCGCTGGCGGAGTGGTACATACACCTACAAGGAGCACAATTATTTTAGCGAACGATCGAACGATCGAATTATTGAACTTAAATAAAATTCAAATCGGCTTAAAATAAGTGTTTTACTTTGCCACCCGCCAACACTCTATGGTATGTAGAAATATGCTTGGAAAAAGCACCAACAACAACAAATACAATTCAAGAAATTGCAAACGCAAATCGATAACGAACTGCTTTCAATGGCAATGGCGAAAAAAGTGCAAATAAAAATCAACAGCACGTTCGCAGCTTGTTAAATGCTCATTCAATTTTCAAGTATTTATTCACAACGTCAAAGTTTGTCCAACAAATATTTTGTTTATTACAATCATATTGCCTGCGAACACATGTAAGCGCGCATGTTCACACTTCCTTCCTGCGAAACAACACACGGCAATGCAGCGCCACACACACGCACAGTATTTGAATATGGCGGTGTCTTGCACAATGATTGCTGCTATATTTGTGGTGTGTGTGGTGCATGTGGTTTATTTATAGAGTGACAAGTTATCGCTTGCCATCTGGAAAAGTTTGTCGTTGACAGACGAAAATCGCTGCGAAAGAAATTTATAGGCCAAGTATATTTTGCATAGATGTAAATGTATTTGTATGGGTATATTAGGGTGGTCGTTATTTCTTAAGTTGATTTTTTTATTGTATATTTTTTTTTCATAAACCCTTTCAGCTTTTAACTGTGGATATAAATGCCCTATAAATTCTGTGTTGCTCATACATCATGGTGTACTGCTGAAATACAAAAAAAAAATCGCCTTGGAAAATAACGATCATCCTAATATACATATGCATATGTGAACTTTCCTACAGATATAAATTTTCAAAAAGCACACTTACACTCATGCAGTTATATTCAACAACAGTTACTTTTTTTTCTCCAATATTTCATTCAATTTCATATCAACACAAATGCATATTCACATAGTATATACACTTGTTTACCCACACATACGTATGTCCTTTACGCGCCAGTACAACTAACTCTCCATTGACATCAAATTATTGGCGGCAACTGCACTTGCAGCGGCGAACCGCAAAGCCAAGCCAAGCAGATGCAACCGCAAGAAACTTTATAATCTTACTAACTTATTTTCTACTTATAAAAGTTTTCTCGGTTATAGCGCTTCGGTGGTAAGTGCACGAGCGTATGCATACAGTCATACAGCTGCAATAGAATGTGTGCCAGTTGGTAGTACCGTTATTAACTCTACCATATACATATATACCTGGCAGCATAAAATATGATTAGGCGAAATGAGTTAAATTCTGTAACTTCTTTAAAAATCATGTCCCTAATTGCAAAATCTAATAAACTCACGAAATTTATAATCACATATGGATCATAAATGAATCATAAAGGCTAATTGTGCCATTTATAGCACTTTTACATTGGTTTATTAACTGTTTTCGTAAGCTTTCTTATTGTTGACTGAAATGGTCAAACTATATTAAGGTGTATGTGAAATATAAAATAAATCCACGTTTTTCATATTTCGATAGGGTCCTTAGGAAAAATAATTCTAAAATTTTAAATCAATATCAAAATATAAAAAATTTTTGAGCAGCATCCTTCTAAATTGGCACTGCTCAGTCCAAACAGCTTAATCGGTTTGTCTTTAAACACGTTCTTCTCGAAATAGAATGGAATCTTCAAATTTGCTTCAATCAATACTCAGAGATCGGAAAAGTGATATGATCTTTATTAAATTTGTGGTCTATTGTTCTTCATATAGTTCACCATAAATCAACCTTCTGATCAAAAATCGAACTTTATTATTTGTAAATCGTTGAATGCTCGAAATTTCTACGAAAAGCTGCGGCGATTACCAGAAGGTTTCAAGACTGGAGCATACGCTTGCAGAACCTCTCGAGGTCATCTAGTGACTGATGCCCAGAACATATTGACATTTTGGAAGAACACTTCTCCAGCCTGCTGAATGACAATGAAAGCATAACCCCATGAGATGGTGAACCGATTTCCCCAATCGATGACGTTGGAGCGGACGATGTGTGACCATGAAGAAGTTCGAATAGCAATTACCCGTCAGAAAAACAACAAAGCGAGGGGGCTGATATATTTCCGGCCGAAGAACTGATAAGAAGCATGCATGAGTTTCTTTGTAGAATTTGGTCGGACGAAAACATATCCGACGATTGGAATTTTAGCGCGCTCTACCCAATCCACAAAAAGGGAGACCCTATAATCTGCGTCAACCACCGTGGGATAAGCATCCTCAACATCGGATATAAGGTTCTATCGAGCGTATTGTTTGAAAGATTAAAGCCCGCCGTCAACAAACTGATTGGACCTTATCAGTGTGGGTTTAGACCTGAAATATCAACAACTGACCAGATATTCACCATGCGCCATTTCTTGGAAAGGATTCGTGAAAGTGATTCAGCCACATATAACTTTTTGCAGGACTAGGTCATTCCAAATATACTCAAGCCTCAGATTTTCCACTTTTATGCTATAAAGGTCTCAGACTAAAAAAGAGTATACATATGTGCTCTTGCTGGGACCACCACTAGTGTTTTTAGGAAATTTGAATTAATTATCTGAACAGAAGCTACGCTCGCAACATTTCTTAACAATACCTTTGGCAATCTTGAGACGAATGAAAGATATTTACTACAAGAGAGACCTTTCAAAAGGAAAAAATGTGAGAGCTAGCAAAAGAAGTTTAAGAGGTTAATAACCCATACAAGTGCTAAACGCTGTTAAAATTTTAAGGATCTCAACCGACAGTAATATAGTCGGAGCCAACTGTGACTGGAATTTGCGATAATACAGTTAAAAACTGGTAGAAAGATAGGCTTCGAAAGATGTTTGATATTGTCGGAGGTTTGTTATCTTCTTCGTCATTTGGCTAGGCAGGTTCTGTCGCATAGGTCTACCTTGAAATTTTAATATATCGGGTGATTTTTTAAGAGCTTGATAACTTTTTTTAAAAAAAAAACGCATAAAATTTGCAAAATCTCATCGGTTCTTTATTTGAAACGTTAGATTGGTTCATGACATTTACTTTTTGAAGATAATTTCATTTAAATGTTGACCGCGGCTGCGTCTTAGGTGGTCCATTCGGAAAGTCCAATTTTGGGCAACTTTTTCGAGCATTTCGGCCGGAATAGCCCGAATTTCTTCGGAAATGTTGTCTTCCAAAGCTGGAATAGTTGCTGGCTTATTTCTGTAGACTTTAGACTTGACGTAGCCCCACAAAAAAATAGTCTAAAGGCGTTAAATCGCATGATCTTGGTGGCCAACTTACGGGTCCATTTCTTGAGATGAATTGTTCTCCGAAGTTTTCCCTCAAAATGGCCATAGAATCGCGAGCTGTGTGGCATGTAGCGCCATCTTGTTGAAACCACATGTCAACCAAGTTCAGTTCTTCCATTTTTGGCAACAAAAAGTTTGTTAGCATCGAACGATAGCGATCGCCATTCACCGTAACGTTGCGTCCAACAGCATCTTTGAAAAAATACGGTCCAATGATTCCACCAGCGTACAAACCACACCAAACAGTGCATTTTTCGGGATGCATGGGCAGTTCTTGAACGGCTTCTGGTTGCTCTTCACCCCAAATGCGGCAATTTTGCTTATTTACGTAGCCATTCAACCAGAAATGA
Organism: Bactrocera neohumeralis; assembly: GCF_024586455.1. Taxonomy (NCBI): domain Eukaryota; kingdom Metazoa; phylum Arthropoda; class Insecta; order Diptera; family Tephritidae; genus Bactrocera; species Bactrocera neohumeralis. The sequence continues at coordinate 4,418 of NW_026092040.1, read as the reverse complement.
GCCTCATCGCTGAACAAAATTTGTCGATAAAAAAGCGGATTTTCTGCCAACTTTTCTAGGGCCCATTCACTGAAAATTCGACGTCGTGGCAGATCGTTCGGCTTCAGTTCTTGCACGAGCTGTATTTTATACGGTTTTACACCAAGATCTTTGCGTAAAATCTTCCATGTGGTCGAATAACACAAACCCAATTGCTGCGAACGGCGACGAATCGACATTTCACGGTATTCAGCCACACTCTCAGAAACAGACGCAATATTCTCTTCTGTACGCACTGTACGCATTCGTGTGGTTGGTTTAATGTCCAATAAAGTAAACTGAGTGCGAAACTTGGTCACAATCGCATTAATTGTTTGCTCACTTGGTCGATTATGTAGACCATAAATCGGACGTAAAGCGCGAAACACATTTCGAACCGAACACTGATTTTGGTAATAAAATTCAATGATTTGCAAGCGTTGCTCGTTAGTAAGTCCATTCATGATGAAATGTCAAAGCATACTGAGCATCTTTCTCTTTGACACCATGTCTGAAGTCCCACGTGATCTGTCAAATACTAATGCATGAAAATCCTAACCTCAAAAAAATCACCCGATACATAATTCAAACTTATAATATTTAAAACATATTTTCATATAAATCTTTGCTATATACATACTTCTCTAAAGCCAATGTGACCATGAACAAAAATTAAACCATTTTTCTATTCACTTGTCATAAGATTAGATGGCCTTTAGTGCTTTCAACAGATTGTGGTTTTTCTGATTTCGGCTTATTATTGGTGCGACATGTCCAAAATTTTGTGTACACTTTCGACGGCATCTCCAGTAATGATGCCTACGAAGAGTGTAGAATCTTCAGCAACATTGTGAAGCATTTCATTTGTGTCGTTTTTACAACAGTTTCATGCCTATTGATAAGAGTTTAGCATTGACACGCTTCATACCCAAAACATTAACCAAAATGTGTTGAGCTGAACGACAATAGATATTAAGATACTCTGTCAGTTTGCTAAATAAACTTTTCGCTAGTAGGCATATGGATATCAAATTTCAAACGAATATAGGAAAAAATCAGTCTAGGTTCGTTTGATCAGAGCTACTTAGCTCTTATTATGTCAATGATTAGAAGACACTAATTTCACATTTCTTTCTTCTAAGTGTGGATATAGCTAACTATATAGTATTTTTTCGATAAATTGCGCACTAAAAAAATTCCAAAGCTTAGTTTTAAATAATTAGTGATATTCTTCACTTATGAATAGTACACTGTTGTATCATTTAAAACCTTTACAACACTATATTTCAGCTCAATGAAAATTTGTATGCAATACATAAAAAATAGCAACAAACACGCTTACGGTGTACTTAATCCAAAGTCCAAAGTCTGGGCAAAATCAATAAAAAATTTGTAGAAATGCGAATTTTGTGAAATTTTAATCTCCTTCGCTTTAATCACTTAAACTGTATTTAAAATGCAAATTTAGCCACACAACAAAAACAAAAACGTGAGGAAGAACAAAAAAGCACAGCAAATTTCAATTGTCGAAGAACCTGGTTGCTCGGTGACTCTGATCCTACCAACGCATTGATTATTTACAGATTTGTCTGCGCCAAAGAATTTAATCACAGAAATTGCTGAGCACACACAACAAACAGCCGCCTTCTCAGGCAAACGCTATTTGCTTCAGTGTCTCTTGCCGCTCATGATGTGAGTGAAAGCGAGTGGTGGTTGGGGTGGAATAATAAATTGTTCTTAGATTCTACAACAAATTGAAATGATTTAACTTTGAGCAACAAATTATTGCCGAAATTCAAGAGTTAATAGTCAAATGCTGAAGAAATCATCGTAAAGCGATGTTTTGGCTAAAATCGCTGACTTCGGCATTTATACTATGTAAAAGAAGATCTGCGCAACAACAACAGAAACCAGTAAAAAACAAACATAAATATATTTATTTAGAAAATTCAAAACTCATATAGACGTTAAGCGGATTTTTCACTCGAATGTATTTAAGAGGCTTTTTGCTTTGGAAAAAGTGATGTTTCCTCTCATTAATTTAAATTTTTGTTTTTTTGTTGAATGCAAATATCGCTTGTTAGTAAGTAAATCCAGGCTCTATTTGGTGTGTTATAACTTGTCATGTTGTTTGTGACACCCTCTGGTTCATTTTGACATTTTAAAATTTTGATCTAAATAATAAAATTGTCTCTTTAAGTTAAGTGGTAAATACAACTTTTTGTTTTTTTCTATAATCTGCTTTTTAATAAAAAACAAACATAAATATATTTATTTAGAAAATTCAAAACTCTTAGACGTTAAGCGGATTACTCGAATGTATTTAAGAGGCTGGAAAAAGTGATGTTTCCTCTCATTAATTTAAATTGTTGTTTTTTTGTTGAATGCAAATATCGCTTGTTAGTAAGTAAATCCAGGCTCTATTTGGTGTGTTATAACTTGTCATGTTGTTTGTGACACCCTGTGGTGGTCATTTTGACAAGGTGGTTATAAAATTTTGTATCTAAATAATAAAATTGTCTCTTTAAGTTAAGTGGTAAATACAACTTTTTGTTTTTTTTTTCTGAGAAACCGCGATTTGTCAAAAAATTGTATTTGCTTATTCCTCCAATCGATTACTAGATTTAACATTTCTTTAACGAAATCTGTTTGTGTTTTTAAGTTTAGAGAACTCAGTACGGATACATAGTGGGCACCGCAACGTCTGCTTTGAGAGAAGCTCCCGAAGATCAGCTGTTGTTCCTTTCCAAATAAATATTTTTACTAATGCTAAGTTTTAAAATACAGGTAAAAAATACCAAGATGTGTGTACAAATTTTTGGATTAATAAATTGATCGAATTAAAAAAAAAATCTGGAAAATTCGATTTTTTCGGCTTTCTAACGGTATATAACTCCTTAAGTAAGCTTTCCAAATACTAGCTTGTTAGAAATGGTCTTACTTTGGTCACAACTTGAGCTGTTATCATATGTACTAGCTTGCCCATACTATCAACGAGAGTATACTTAACCTCAATATTTCTCTGAAAAGACGAAAGGCTATCTTTGCGATTTTTGGAAAGGATTACGACAAGTTGTAGCTTTTTCTGAAAGTTGAATCGTTGCGAACTCAAATTTCAAGGTTTTACGACACCGCTTGTGTAAGTTCAAATCGTTCTGTATCAAGGATGCCGCTCCGTTCTCCAATCACTCCAATAATTTCACATCACTCGGTCAGATAACGAACCAGAACTAACAAATATTGAATAAAAGTTAGGTTTTGCTGGAATAAATATGACTATACATGGATTTCGAAATGTCTTTACAATTCGAGGTTATGTTTGCCCATAGCAGTCGTTAAGTGAGGTGATCATCAACTATGGGTTCCAACCATTTTCTGTTTTCTGTTTATTTCTTTGAATATAAAGGTTAATGTGAATAAAATTAATTGAACAGAAGTTCTTAATTGGGACAGAGATCATTCTGAAATTTTTTAGATGATTTAATAATAAACTTAATTTATAATAATTTTTAGATGAATACTGCTGTGACTAGATAACTAAAACCTAATATATTCAGATATTATAAACTTAGTTTGTAATACGGTTTAGTCTTTGTATGCCCTGAATAGGATATACCGGGTGATTTTTTAAGAGCTTGATAACTTTTTTTTTAAAAAAAACGTATAAAATTTGCAAAATCTCATCGGTTCTTATTTGAAACGTTAGATTGGTTCATGACATTTACTTTTTGAAGATAATTTCATTTAAATGTTGACCGCGGCTGCGTCTTAGGTGGTCCATTCGGAAAGTCCAATCAAGAAATTTTCAGTGAATGGGCCCTAGAAAAGTTGGCGAATCCTTTTTTTATCGGAAATTTTGTTCAGCGATGAGTTGCTCATTTCTGGTTGAATGGCTACGTAAATAAGCAAAAATGCCGCATTTGGGGTGAAGAGCAACCAGAAGCCGTTCAAGAACTGCCCATGCATCCCGAAAAATGCACTGTTTGGTGTGGTTTGTACGCTGGTGGAATCATTGGACCGTATTTTTTCAAAGATGCTGTTGGACGCAACGTTACGGTGAATGGCGATCGCCATCGTTCGATGCTAACAAACTTTTGTTGCCAAAAAATGGAAGAACTGAACTTGGTTGACATGTGGTTTCAACAGTGCTTTTTCATGCCACACAGCTCGCGATTCTGGGCTCTTTTGAGGGAAAACTTCGGAGAACAATTCATCTCAAGAAATGGACCCGTAAGTTGGCCACCAAGATCATGCGATTTAACGACTTTAGACTATTTTTTGTGGGGCTACGTCAAGTCTAAAGTCTACAGAAATAAGCCAGCAACTATTCCAGCTTTGGAAGACAACATTTCCGAAGAAATTCGGGCTATTCCGGCCAAATGCTCGAAAAAGTTCCCAAA
>NW_026092039.1:0-7276 GCF_024586455.1 Bactrocera neohumeralis | reverse complement strand
ATCAGGGTGACGAGTAAAATTTGAAACCCGCATGTCTGTCTGTAATATTTGGGAATACTTTTGGGAATTTTTGTAGTGAAATAAACCGGGAGTCCAATCGATAGTCACCCTAGTTTTTCGCATATTATGAAACGGTTCCCCAAGCGGGGAAAAGAAAAAAAATCGGTTTGGCAAGGTTATGGAATCAGTTTTTTTGGGATGCACGTGGTGTAATATTCATCGAATGATTACTGAGCCAGTTTTAATTCATTGTACTTTTATTTGATTGCTGTCCTATTTTACTGTTTATCAAAATTTAGCAATTTTATTTTTTTTTAAAAAGGGACCCCAGTTTAAAAATTGAAACGGGTAATACTTCATCTTTTCCCGTTTAGATATGGCACTGCTCTGTGCAATGCTTCGAAAATATTTCTCAAATATATCTCAAATTATAACAGACCTTTATATCAACACTCCAATTATTCCGCTATATTTCTATGCTAAATATGGCGTTTGGCTTGTTATGTATGCGTTGGCGTCCTTCGCCCATAATCTAGCAAAGTATCCGCAATGCCTTGACGACGAAAATGACAATGCCATTTTTTGTTGTGATATTAAATATATCTGACGGGTTCGTCATACAAAAAAACTTCCTGGTTCAGGAGCAAAATCAGTATAACTAAATTTATAAGCATGTGGGATATGAAAATTTTTTTACTTATTTTTTTTTTAAATTTTTTGAATTACAAAAATTTTTACAATTTTCATAATCTTATGATTTGAAAATTTTTTGGTTTTTAGGAACTCTATTAAATTTTTAAAAAAAAAGGAAAAAAAGTATGCTGTGTCCTTATTCTGGTTCGAAGCTACTTGACCACCAATTTTCAGCCATATCAGTTCAGCCGTTCTTGAGTTATAAATGGTGTAACCTACACGATTAGTTTTATTAGTATTTTTTTTTATTGAAACGTAATATGGTTGGGGTTTTTTCCCATAACTTCGAATTGTAGCAAATTTCTTTCTTCAAATTAAAACAAAATTTTAAAGAATATGTTTTTTTATTTTTCCCGTATTTTTTTGATATGTAGAATAATTTAAAACATTTTTCATCAATTTGAATTTTCCCAAAAAGTTTTATTTTATTTTTTTTTTTTTGGGTTTAAACCAAAAATGAGAGCATGTTTGGCAGTGGGATGAAATGTATGAAATGTCTGGGACCACTTGATTAAGGGCCAACAAAATAATGCTGCAGCGATACTGAGAGTCAATTAATACATACCATAATATACATTTTGTGCAATTGCCCTCATGAGCATGAAAATCTTATTTTTAAAAATTTTTTAAAATTTTAAAAAATTTCTTGTGGGCCCTTTTATCGAAAACGGGAACACGAGACAAATTTTAAAATTTTTTTTCGTTTTTTTTTTTTATGTATTTTTTTTGTCTTATTTCATTATATCTTGCATCCTTTTTTTCTTTTTCCCCTCATATTACTTGGGTATTTCCCTTTGGGGTGTTAAAAACGCCCCAGGTTTTTTTTTGGGTTCGTTATTTGTTTGGGAGCGACGCTGACTGACTGCAACATCTGGGGCTTAAGGTTTCTATATGGAGCTTCATACATATGTATATACGAATATGGTTTATTTAAAATTGTAGATTTTTCAAACGCTTTAAACGGAAAGGCCCAAAACTGGGAAAAATACTCCCCAAAAAATCCCCTTTTAATCATTGGTTATGGAAATTTCTTAAGCGTTTGTTATAAAAAAAGGCGCAGCTTTGGAAAACTGAAAAGGGCGATAATTTTAAATGGGCTGATGTTGTGAAGTTAATGGGAAGGCAGGGTTAAGTGAGGATGGTTTGATGTAAATTGGGGAAAATTATTCTTTTCTTAAAGGAACCTTAATAAAGCTTGAAATTTAACCTTTAAATTTTTTCTGATTATCTTTTTATAAAAACGCTATTTTGTTAGATGGATCATTAACAAATTTGTTTTAGGGTTTTTTAATGTAGAAGTGGCATTTAAAAAGTTGGCCCCCTACTGTAAGTGGGAAGCGTATCATGGATAAATGGGAAAGCAAAATCAAAAAATAAATTTAATCATTTTCTTTGCGATTTTTTTCCGTTCAAGGGAAATTTTAAAGTGGCTAATTCACTTAGTGGAAAAAAAAAAAAATTATTCCAAAATTCCCGATGCGTTAATTGTTGGAAAAAGAAATAAAAATTGGTCGTGGCGAAATAATTTTCCCCAAAAACCCCCGGTGCATTCAAGAAAAAACAAATATAAAAAATTACTCAGGGATTGCAGGTGGTTTAAAATAAAGGTTGTTAATTTCTGAGGGGACGGGGGTTTTAAAATACCCCATTAAAAAGAAAACTGAAGGATAGTCTATTATATCCTGTCTAAACCCCCTTTCGTCGATAAGTTAAAAAAAGGTTTTTTTATGTGCAGTTTTGGTTATGAAGTTGCAAAACTTTTTGAAACATTTTGGGAATCGTTCAAATTGCTATGTTTTCTTCCCCCTCCAAAGAGCTTCGACGATAGTCATTAGTGGTGTTCCTAATTTGGGCATGCCTGTTTAATTTGGGGACCGTTCCCTCCTAGGTTTTATTCGCCCTTTTGAGTTTCAATAGTCAACGTGCGAATATTTCATTATCATCCTGCCTTCTTCTTCTTTATTGGCAAACCCCGTTGCGATTATACCGAGTTAAAAACGCCCATCGTTTTTTTTTCCCGGGGCGCCAATGGGATATTCAGCGAAGCCAGGTCCTTCTCTCGTTTTCTCTCCGCTGCAACACGGCACTTCTCGTCGTACCATCTGTTCTTTTGCATTTTTCAAAAACCAATGGTTTCGGTTGCAGCTGTACGTAAGGAACTTGAAATGCCGTCTCACAGTTCCCTTACACCGAGTTGTTGACGAGTGCTCTCAGAGATCAGGGGTGCAAGCCGATTGGAAAGTCGTTCGGCTAACTGTTGTGATTTCAGCTTCTCAACGTCGAACCTTCCTTCTGTTTTTGACTCGTTTTTTCTACAGAGGCGGGGGGAACTTTGGCCAAGATAGTGGTCCGAGTCGATGTTGGACCTCGGGCGAGCACATCAAAAAAACTGGAGACGTGTCTTTTTCCCAACTGATCATCTGGGTTTTGTTTTTTGATCCGGAGACAGCCCGGTTTGGTAATTTTTTAGTGGGAAACTTACTACAGTTTACCATATTTCGGCCCAGGGAGTGATCACTCCCCAGGGGATGTTTCCTGTGCAGCTGTTTCCGACTGTTTGGAGCCCCTTTACCCCCTGGCGTTATAGTCCCAAGCAGTTCTCTAAGGGAGCTCAAGCCCCAAAAATCACGGTCACATCGTTTTTTCCCTTCCTCTTTTCCCCGGAACGCAAATTAGCGATATGTTAAAAAAATCCTTTGATGCGGTTGAGGTGACGTTCATCCACCGGGGGGACGGTGCTTCTCCCCCACGAATTCCCCCACCAAACGCGCTCCTTTATATCCCTGGGAAATCCTCGCATTTCTTGGACGGCGGTGATGTGTTTCACCTTTAGAACATCAACGAGCTGGGGGCGGACCCCTTAAAGGGAAAAATTTAAATGCTCCTTTTAAAACGTAGTCTTTATTTATTTTATTTCCATGGTCGTTCCGGGGGACTTTCATGGGCTATTTTGTCTTTTTATTGGATTTTTCACGCGGGGGTTCCAAACCCAGTTCACAACCCTTGAAGGGGGTGTTTCCCGGTTTCCCTTTGGTTTCCGGTTGTTCTTGGCTCCCCCAGGATACTTGGTAAAACCGGAAGTCGTGAGCGTTTAACCAAAGAAAAGAATGTTTCGCCAAAGTGAAACGATCAGAAACTTTCCTCCACTTGTGTGAATTTTAAAATGACTCCCCCCCTTATTTGTCTGCGTGGTATGGGGGTTGACCCCATTGAGACTCATCTTTTCTATGTAATAAGGCAAATACCCCTTTTCAACGTTTAATTTCAAAGGCCCTACTTTGGGCAGTTCTTTTGTTTCCCGTTATCAGGAATATCTATCACTGGAACCCCCCGGTTTTGTGGGAAATAAAATTTGCCCCTTAAGATATACATTATAGTCTTTTTTTGGGGTTTTTATCCGATTTTAGTTTCTCATATTTACTAATATTTTATGTAAATACATATATTTTCTTGTTGTGTTTTTGGGGAGGATGGGTCATTTTAAAGTTCGGTGGGGAAAATTTCCTTCCCCTTCACGGGATGCCAGCGTTCTTTCAATGTCCTTTTTTTCCGGTCTTTAAATATCCGAAACCAAAACACCCGTTAAAGGGACTGTGGGGGCAACACCTAAAAGGGGTTTGCGCGGGGCGGGGAGCCGTAAAAAAACCAAATAAAAACCCCTGGAGGGGTTTGATGACGACCATAAAGGGAAAAGGGACTACGATTTGGGGCTCCCTGGGCCCGGCCTTTTGGGAATTTTGCCCCTTTGTTTTCCCCCAAAAAAAAAGTTATCCCCCGCCAAAAAAGACGGGCAAGGACAGGGAAGTAGGTCCGACTTTTACTAAGTGCCAATAGGGGAGGTTGTGGGATTCGTGGTGGGAAGCCCCCGGGTACTATCATTCCTCCCGGTAAAGAACGTCTAACAATCCGCATAAAAGCAGGTTTTTAAAATATCGCTTTTTGCACCCCCCCGACGGAAAAACGTGTGACCGTCCTTCTAAGGTTTTTAGGCGTTTATAAAAACTCCCCCCCACGTGTAAAAAATCGTGCGGCCTTTAACGCCCAAAAAGGGATATTTGGCCTACGGTCGGGTTTTTGCCTCCCCGCAAAAATCCCCAAATGGGTTAGGCGGTCGCCGGGCCCGAAAAATTTGGGTTTCGTTCTTTTGCATGAAAAATTCATCAAGCTACCCGGCTGTCTGGATCGAAAAACTCCCAACAGATCATCATGTTTTAGGGGGAAAACGTCTCCAGTGTTTTTTGGGTGCGCCCGGGGCCTAACATCGTCACCCTATCTTGTTCCTTTAATTCGCACCCCCCCTGTGCAGCAAAAAACCCCGCCCCAAACCAAAAAGGGTTTGACGCAAAACTGCAATCCCAACATGAAAGTTTTCTCGGGCCCTCCGCCCCTGGGCCTCGTCAACAAAAAAAATTTTACGAAAAAAAAGCGGCGGCTTCGGAAGGTTTCAAGCCGGAACGTATTCCTGTAGAACCCCCAAAGGTGATCTAGTCACTGATGCCCAGAGCATACTTAAATTATGGAGGGAACACTTCTCCCGCCTGCTGAATGGCAGTGAACGCACAACACCAGGAGAAGGGCCCGATTCCCCAACGATGACGATGGGGAACGTTCCTTCCCCGACCATGAAGAAGTTCGAATAGCAATTGCCCCCCGAAAACAACAAACGGGGGCCGACGGTTGGGGCCCCAGCTATTCAAACACGGCGGCGAAAACTGAAAAGGTGCATGCATAAAACCAAAAATATGGTGGAGAAAGCATCCCGATTAAATTGTTCTACCCCAACCCCAAAAAAAAGGCCCCCACAATCTGCGCCAACTACCGGGGATTCCTCAACATCGCATATGGGTTCTTCGAGCGCGGGAAAGATTAAAACCGTCAACAAACGATTGGGCCTTTCGTGGGCCAATGGAAAAACAACAACCGACCAGATATTCACCATGCGCAATCTTGGGCCCCGGAAATCCACACCACCTCTTGTCGATTTCAAAACTGCTTTCCCCGGAAAAATGCCTTTTGCCCGTTCAAATTTTGGGATCCCCCAAAATACGGCGGGAAACTTACGTTGAGTAACACCAAAAACCCCTCGGATCGGGCCTTTGGGTTCGATACCAAACGAGGGTTTTAGAAAAGGGGATTCCCCATCGTGCATTTTTAACCTGCTTTTTGGGAAAAAAGTTCGACTGCAAACTAAACGAAGGTACCATCTTCATAAAAGTGTAAGCGTTGGGGATCCCCATGATATTGATATCATCGGCCTCCCCCGCCCGTTATTCTGCTTTCCCAGGCTGGACGGGCCGAAAATGGGTCTGGGGTGAAAGGGGCCGAAATATTCCTTTATCAAACAAAAGGCGTCGCACTGCGACCCTCACGTCACTGTTGACATCCTCTGAAGTCGTAATAATTTCAAAAGGAACCGCTAAACACCACCAACAATTTCCCAGAAATCCGCGGATAACCTTCCAACAGGGTCCCCTTATGGAGGGAATTGAAAAAAAAGTCCTCTCCCCGGAAAAAAGAACTCTATAAGTCGCTCAAAACCCCGTCCTGCTGTGGTGGAGTCTTGGACGTGTCAACAACGGATAGTCGACCTGGGTTTTCGAGAAAAGTTTTGGAAAAAATTTTGGTCCCGGTTAACGGCGAAACCCACGATGGAACATGCGACGAGATAACGACACATCGACATATTCCACGAATTAAAGACAGCGGTTCGCGGTAGGTCATTTTTCCCCGGGACCGAAAAAACCCCCCGCCTGAATATTGACGCCCCGCCGGGGGAAACAGAGGGGGGAAAGGAAGACCTCCACCGTTGGGAAAGGGCCAGGGGAGGAAGGCCTTTCGCTTGGGAAAATCCATGGCGCCCTGGGGGAAAAACGACGGCGCGCTGTTGTTCTCCCTTTTAAGCGCGGCAATTGAAGAAGAAGATATTTGTTGGACAACCTTCGTAAAACCAGAAAGATTTTTTTAACCTGTGACCTCCCCGGCGTGTTTCTTAATCGAAAAAGGGGATTCCCGGACATTTTTAACTGCCCCGGTTCATTTTTTCATAGGGAAAAGGGGAGCCCCCTTTGGGATGGGACAGTATTCGCAGATTATTCCATTTTACTGAAGGACAAAATTTACTAATTTAGACAAAAGTAATTCTTTTGTTTCCCAAAAAAATCTTTGTTTATTTAAAAAAACCCCAAACCAACAAGAAAACAAAAGCTGAAACAACTTTTTTTTGCCCTCTTTCTTAAAAATTTAAAAAAATCTTTTAAAATGAAATCGATACTGGAAAATAAAATTTTAACAAACCCTTGACAAAAAACGAAAAAACTGGAAAATGGTTTGCTAAAATACGTAAAAAAAGAAAATATAAAAAAAAACATAAAAAAAACTCAAAAGTTTAAAAATCGAAGAAAGAATTTATGCCCAAAAAGGAAAACAAATTTGTCCCATGAAAAGGACGCCTTTTGGGCGGTTGGGCGGTTGTGATCCGAAACAAATTGAGATGCCCCCAATGAAATTACTTAAGGTGTTCAAGGAAAATCAAAAAGGCTGCAGAAGAAGTAGCAGAGAGCAGTGCGCCAACTGTTCGCTTTTG
>NW_026092038.1:0-8198 GCF_024586455.1 Bactrocera neohumeralis | reverse complement strand
TTTCCATTAAAATTCCAGGAAGTTGCCCTTTTTTGCAAGACTTTTGAAAAAAAATGGAATCAGATGAGAAAAAACCCAACATTCTAAAATGGGCAGGTACATCTCACCTGGGTAAATTCTATACCCAGAGACTATCGACCAAATCAATGGGAATTTACGGCAATACATTTCAATATTGTTATGTTTTTGTTGGGGATGAAGGGAAGCTATTCCCAAAAAATTTTTATAATTAGTATCTCAAGTATGCCCTCCACCCAAAAAAAAAATGCGATTGTTTCAAAAGGGTACACTCGGATAAATTTCCCCTGGCCCCATATCCCTTTGGCCCATCGAATGAAAATTTTCAAATTTCCCCTTTAACTCTACTGTACATACCGGTTAATATTTTGGAATTTTTAAACGAAATTAAAAAAGGGGCGTTTATCTCTAAAAACAATGTGTGCGGGGTTGAAACCCGGACAATACTCCCCTAAGCCCCAAATATATCTCATTCACTAATTACTGTCCCCAAAAAAAAAAGGTGGCATTGTATTTATTTTAAAAAATTATTTATTTATTTTTCCCCAAATCAAATCCCCCTCGATGCAACGGGATGCCCAGTTTTTCCAATCTTCAAAAACACTAGTTGTAGTCATTTTTGGGAGGGCCTTCAGTTCCGTCTTCGCTGCGGCTTGAATCTCCTCTATCTTAAAAAACAGTGTTGGGCGTCTTTTGATTTTGGTGAAAAACCAGAAGTCGCACGGCGCCAGATAAAATGAATACGGTGGTTGGGGAAAGGGGGATATGGGGTTGGGGTTTTTGGCGAAATGATCACGAATTACGGGGGGCAGTATGGGATGGTGCATTGTCGTGGTGAAAAAACCAAAAATTGTTTTTCCCCAATTCCGGCCTTTTAGACGGAAAAGCGTTACGCAAACGACCCCATAACTTTCCCAAATAATGTCCCTTGTTGACTGTTTGCCCGGGTTTAAAAGAAATCATAATGCACAACCCCCGATAATCAAGAAAACAGTCAACATGACCTTGTTTTGGGCAACGGCGCTTTTTTTTGGGTCTCGGCTTTTTTTTGGCACGAAAAGGGCTCAATTGACCCCGTTTTTTCGGGGTGGGTAAGCATAGAAAAAAATCTCATCCCCCAGTTATAATGCTTTTTTTGACCCCGGGTTTGTCGGAAAGCATCTTTTCCACACACTTCAACGCGACCCCTTTTTTTCCAAAAAATTCAATGTTTTTAAATTACCAGTCAAAATTTGGCGCGGGGGCCCCTAACATCCCAAAATGGTTTTGGGTTTGAGCCCGATTTTACCAACTTCATCAGCAAGGTCTCGGGTTTTTTCCGACGGTTTTAAACTTTCTTTGATTTGTTGAACAAAGCTTCGTCTTTGGGGGTTTGGTGGTCCCCCTGGACGCTCTTCGTCTTCGCCCGTTCAGGGCCCGGTTTGGAACCCCACTATACCACTTGAAACTTTTTTTAGACATCCCTTTCCATCCCCAAAAAACCCTGCAAATCCTAAATATATCCGCACCCAAAAAAATTGATTCCGAAAACCCAAAATTTTAAAATCCCAAATTCTTTGCTCAACAAATTTCAATCACAAAAAACGAAAAACTCATTTTTTAGCAGCCCCAAAAACAAACACTATCTAAAAACATAATGAATATTTTGACGGAAATTTGCCCAAATGGATTGACAAATCTCCCAAACCTAAAAAAAAAAAATTCTCCAAACCCCTTCGCCCGGCGCAATTTTTAAAATTCCAAAAATTTACCTTTTTTTTTGGCACAGTAGTATAGTAAAGTCAAAATGTTAGGCATCGTTATGAAACTCACCCAAAGGAAAAATCTGGTAATATGACGTCATGCCATGAATTTCCAAGTACTGGTGGAATTTACCGAATTACACCGGAAGATAGCCCTTCCTTATTGTTATATTTATTTACCATATATGGACCTACAGTGTACAGGTAAAATTTTGTAATTTTAGTATCAATCAAAAACTCTGAGACTACAAACGTTCCTTGTTTCTAAACAAACAAAGCCATCCATTCAGATCTTAAAATGCATTTTGTTAAGACTGAGATAAAATATTCAGTATAGCATAATTAGCACGATCAGTTATCATGACATCCTTTTGCCATGTTATTGATGACAGCATAAAATAAATCCATTATAACTTTGATTATTTCACATTTTTACAGCAATTATATGTATATGCAGGCAGGATGGAGTCATGTGGCGAGTTCACCAAGTAAGGAGAAAGTTCTCTGACCGACGATGTGACCAAAGATACCTTTTTTTAACGCCAAGGTGCTTGGGGAGCGCACTTATGAGCTGCCCCCGCCACGATGTAAATCGTGCCCGGCTCCCAAATGGGTTAAGGCTGATCGGCTTCGCCGAGGGCCGAAATATGGTATCTGTAGTACTAGATTCCAGCATAAGAAGGTTCATCAAGCTACCTGGCTGTCTGCGGATCGAAAAACTACCAACCAGATCGTTCATGTTGTGATAGACGGAAGACACGTCTTCAGTGTTTTAGATGTGCGTGCGCTCGAGATCCCCTGGCATCGACTCGGACCTTTTTGTTGTAGCTAAGATTCCCACCGCCTCTGTGCAGCAAAAATGCGCCAACAAACACAAGTAAGGTTCGACGTCGAAGCTGCAAATCACAACAAGACAGCCGAACGATTTTCTATTCGGCTTGCACTCCTACTCTGAGGCAGTCGTCAAAAACTCGGTATAAAGGGAACTGTGGGACGGCATTTCAAACTCTTACGTACAGCTGCAACCGAAACCCTTGGTTTTCGGAAAGTGCAAAAGAACAACTGGTACGACGAGGAGTGCCGCGTCGCAGCGGAGAGAAAACAGGCTGCCTACCTCGCAACGTTACGATCGACCACTACACGTGCGGGATGGGATAGATACCGAGAGTTGAAGAGGGGAAGCGGACCAATCTGCAGACAGAAAAAGAAAGAGACCGACCGAAATGCGTGGTATGAGAGCTTGATAAGCTGGCCGACAGGGTAATGCTCGAAAATTCTACGAAAAGATGCGGTTTCAAGACCGGAAAATACTCTTGTAGAACACCCAGAGATAATCTAGTAACCGATGCCCAGAGCATACTTAAATTATGGAGGAACACTTCTCAGCCTGCTGAATGGCGCAACAAACGCCAGGGGAAGGGCGAACCCGGATTCCCAATCAATGACGATGGAGCAGACGTTCCATTACCCGACCATGAAGAAGTTCGAATAGCAATTGCCCGCCTGAAGAACAACAATGCTGCAGGGGACGACGGTTTGCCGGCCGAGCTATTCCAACACGGCGGCGAAGAACTGATAAGGAACATGCATCAACTTTTGTAAAATATGGTCGGACGAAGCATGCCCAACGATTGGAATTTAATGTACTCTGCCCAATCCACAAAAAAGAACCCCACAATCTGCGCCATCTACCGGGATTAGTCTCCTCAACATCACCGTGCATATAAGGTTCTTCGAGCGTATTGTGAAAGATTAAAGCCCACCGTCAACAAACTGATTGGACCTTATCAGTGTGGCTTTAGACCTGGCAAATCTACAACTGACCAGATCATCACCATGCGCCAAATCTTGGAAAATACCTTGAAAGAAGAATCGACACACGCCACCTCTTCGTCGACAGCGATTCAAGACTTATCGTGCGATTCTTCAACCCCTTTCTGAGAAAATGTTCAACTGACGTTGAACAAACCAAAAGCTTAAGCTGTTGGCGTATGCCGATGATATTGATACCAAACGAGGTCTCCCCACTCCGTGCTAATTCAATGCTTTCTCCCAGCTGGACAAAAAGCACAGAACAAAGCGGGTCTGGCAGTGAATTAGGGCAAGACGAAATATCTCCTGTCATCAGACAAACAGTCGTCGAACTCGCCACATGGCTCCAACGCCACTGTGAATGGTCCTAGCTTTGAATTCATTGATAATTTCGTCTATCTTGAAACCAGTATTAACACCACCAACAATGTCACCCTCGAAATTCAACACAGAATAACTCTTGCCATCAGGTGCTACTTCGGACTGAGTAGGGAATTGAAGTAAAGTCCTCTCCCGACGAACAAAAGCCAAACTCTATAAGTCACTCATTATTCCCGTCCTGCTATATGGTGCAGAGGAATGGACGAGTCGACGTTACGAGTTTTCGACAGAAAGGTCTTGCGAAAGATTTATGGTTCTTTGCTCATTAGTAACGGCGAATACTGCAGTCGCTGGAACGATGACATTGACATAGTTCAGTGAATTAAAAGACATCGGTTGCATTGGCTTAGTCATGTCGTCCGAATGGACGAAAACACTTCAGCTCTGAAAGTATTCGACGCTATACCCGCCGGGGGAAGCAGAGGAAGAGGAAGACTTCCAATCCGTTGGAAGGACCAGGTGGAGAAGGACCTGAATACCCTTGGAATATTCATTTAGCGCCACGTAGCGAAAAGAAGAAACGACTGGCGCGCTGTTGTTAACTCGGCTATAATCACGTAAACGGTGTCTACGCCAATTAAGAAGAAGTGGAAATTGTACCCGTATGTATGGGGTTGTTTTAGAATATATGTTAGCAAAATGAAATGAAAAGAATACTGCAACCATATCACTTCAATATTCATCTCTATTATGCTCAACTTTATGAGCACATATAGTGTGAGGCTCACTGTTCAGTAATGATTTTGTTTCTGTATCCTGGATATACCAAGGTCTTTTAACGAAATCAACGCAATTAAGAGCACGTGTAATATATAAAGGTGTCCGAAAATTAAAAAAGCATTAAAATATGCCGCAATTTATGTTAAAAGACTTTTCCTAAAATCACACGGAAGCATTACCTCTAGTCACTTGATTAATGGCACAATGTTAATACATTAGACAGACCTTCTCCAAGCTAATATTTTGTCATATAGATTTCAGACTTTCCACCTGACTTTAAACCCTTAATGTCGATCAATATGTGATATTGAATGAAAGTAAGTTAATATGTTTTTTATAAATAACATTGTTTAGTTAGACAACCTAACATTATGACTTTCAAATTGCGATAGTATAAATTGTTCTGGGTGCACACACAACTTAGCTCTTCTTACTTTTAATATTAAGTCTTGTTCATACAAACGCGCCGAATGCAAGATTATAAAAGTTTGGATAACAGCCGAACTTGTGAGCAGAAGACAGAATAATACAACTTTCAACTTATGTTTGTCAAGGAATGAAAAGAAGAAACTTTGAAGACTTTTTAAATTAAATAGTAGTGATATCCAAAAATATTAAATTTTAGTTGGTTTTTTAAATATACATATATTATTTGCCAATTGTAATGCATTAGAAACAAATAAATATTTTTTAACACTATTAATCATTACTTTCCTCTCAAAACTATATTGTAGTCCTATAGTCACTTTCAATATCATTTCCGAAAACCAAAACTATATCCCTAGAGTCATCGATTATACCATGAAGTTAAATTTGCCATATCACATCAATATTCATCTGCTGTTCGACTTGCGAACGTTTATATCAAGGCCCACTATTTATTTAAGCATTGATTTGGTTTCAGACCTGTATATATCACGATTCGCTAATGAAATCAGTGTTCTGAAATGTAACAATTTAAAGGTATTCAATAATAATTTCAAGAATAAAATATAAAAAAAAATCACCTTCATCGGCTCTCCTTAGAAGCAAGTTTTCCAGTTTTTAATGGGAACACGCTCCTGTCGGATGTATTGGGCTCCATGGAATCTATAAAGTTTTGCGGTGGCGCGTCAGCTTCAATACGGCTCACGAATTTGCTCCGGGGTGAACATATATTCTGTTTATCGGTGAAACCGCGAACAACCTAATAACGACATTATCTCAATTATCCAAAAAAATAACTGAATAAATATTTACTTTCTCTTCGTTTAAGATTGGTTTCACCATCTAAATCGCTGAGTGTCGATGTAACAGGCGCCATGCAAGTCGCTGGTTCTTAAAAGTAATATGTCTGCTGGTACCGTTTCATTATTCGATAAATGAACTAAAGTCACCAACGCGAACATCTTGCCATTTTACTTTCTTATACCGCTCCGTTTCACTATAACAAAATATTGTACATTATTTTGTTATATACTTAATACATTTAAATATTGTAAATATAAAATAAAATAATAATAAAAAAATGGATTTATATATAATACATATAATGTGATAATACAACTTATTGTTTCTAAAATAAAAATAAAAATATAATTAAATGATAAATTTCTCTTTTGTAATACATTATATTGATGACGATTAAGAAAACATAAAGTAACTTCCAACATATATCATAACAAAATCTAGCACTAACAACATCAGGTTTCGTTCTAAAACACTTAATAAATCCACCAAAAGTCCTCCCATAAGACGATGACATTCTTATTTTCCTAGATATTTTTTTTTAATGATATGTGCATAATTAGCCAGGAAAAATCTTTGCAGGTCTTTTTCACATTAATTTTTATGTATTCCGAATATGGCATTAAAAAGATAATGCAAAAATTTTTTTATCAATAATTTATTTCATAAGAAATTAAAATAGGACAGTTTTCTAATAGATTCAAAAATAGGTGTCGAGAAAGTCTTAGCTCATATTATGGTAAAATAAATAATAAAACAATATAAATAAAAACAAGAAAAAAGAAGGGCTAAATTCGGGTCAGAATGAACATTTTATACTTTTGCAATAATCAAAGCCAGGGTCTTTGGGTAAAATGTCAATCAGAGGATCGAAATCAAATGATATAAATACACATATACATATATAACATATATAACCAGTGTATGACTGGCCGACACAAGTTTTGTTAGAAAAGAAAAATCATTATACATATGTAGTATAAGAGAGTAGCCAATAATACACACTATTAACACGCCGCCACATATAAGAAACTTCACATACATCACCAATCCAGGGTAAAAACAGAGGAAGTCAACCGGACGTTATATATTTGGCAGCTAGATCAAAGTTTTCGCCCTTTATAATACCTTTATATTAGATGCAGGAGCCTAAAGGAAGTATTGACACGATTCACCCTCAGACATACCATTGTCAGGAAAAGAGTTTTTCTGAATTTCAC
The DNA here is from genome assembly GCF_024586455.1 of Bactrocera neohumeralis. Taxonomy (NCBI): domain Eukaryota; kingdom Metazoa; phylum Arthropoda; class Insecta; order Diptera; family Tephritidae; genus Bactrocera; species Bactrocera neohumeralis. The sequence continues at coordinate 1,078 of NW_026092038.1, read as the reverse complement.
CATATATCTCACATCCATATTTACAGTAAAAAGACAAATACAGGTTACCACTCATGTGTAGAAGTTCACGGGTGAGAATTTCTCTGATCGTAAGGAAACGATTCTTTTTTTTACATATGGCTCAAGCAGCTCAGAACATCCGTTTGAAGAAGAGCTAAAGCGGAGAAGGCGAAATCTCATCCTCCGCAGGCTAGTGCACAGGTTTGGGATCCATTACTGCAAAAACGCCCCATTGATGAGATACCCTTTGATGAGGAATTATAAATAAACGCATTATGGATTACGATTTGAGGGCATGAACCTGGGAATGTCTGGTCCTCATCAATAATGAAGGTGCCGCTGCTCAGCTGTCGCTGTCCTCGTGAAAATAAAGACTGACACCACCGCCGCGTTCAAGAAGTACGATGCTGGACGAACAAGGACTGAGACGACAGGTCCTTGTGGAATTTTTGCGGCCACATAAAGAGCGCAAGTTCGGTGTGGGATTCGTGGCGGATATACACCCGTTGCCGAGTCCTGGCATTCACCCCGGTGGATTCCGCATCAAAGTGAATCCTCAATATATCGCTGATTTGCGCCCAAGCCCCAACGGAAGAGAAGGACAATATGACCAAAGATGCCTTCTATAAGCGCTTGCGGAGAACCTATGAGCTGTCCCTGCCACGATGTCAAAATCGTGCATAGCGACTAACGGACAACGGTCGTATTGAGGCTAATCGACTTCGCAGGCCCGGAAATATGGCTTATCTGTAATACAAGATTCCAGCATAAGAAAATTCATCACGCTACCTTATCTCCGATCGAAAGATCACCAACTAGACGAACATGTTGTGATAGACGGTAGACATGTTCTCCAGTGTTTTAGACATTCGTACGCCCCGAGGTCCTAAACATCGACTCGACCATTATCTTGTTGCAGCTAAGATATACGTACCTGCCTCTGCAGTAAAAACGTCAACAACATGAGGAAGGTTCGACGTCGAAAAGCCGCAATCACAACTGACAGTTGAACGATTTTTCACTGGGTTTTCCCCCCGCTTACGTCAGTGAAACCCAGGTTTTCGGGGAAAAGCAAAAG
>NW_026092037.1:0-8348 GCF_024586455.1 Bactrocera neohumeralis | reverse complement strand
CATCGAGCGCATAGCACAACGCTTGACGAACAGTTGCGTAAAATACCAAATTTAACGGTAAATGAACTTTCTTTTCTACTTATTTACAAATTTTTTCATTATTTCTCATTTTTTGCCGCATTTTCACACTTATCAACTAAATACTTGTTTGGGTGTCTGCTGGCGAAAATTTCCATTTCTTCTCCAGCTGATTTAGTAAGTTGTATGCCCTGATATTACCAATGTCGCATTTAAGATGAGATATTTTTATGGTTTGTTGTTGTTGCTGTGTATGGTGATGAAGGCGTCTTGGCATTTGTGTTCATCAGGTCAATTATTATATAATTGAATGAACGCAATATGCCGTTTGTGTAATAATTGATGAGGAAGCAGTTATCTTTTTCTTTGCAATAAATTGAGCGGAGTTCAATACAAACAGGTACTCGTACGTAAATAGATCTTGAATCATTAGAGTGTCGGGCTATCACGTAATTTCATGTTTTTGAAATAAAAAAATTTTTAGTTTTATTTGGCGCATTTCTTTTTCTTCTTTATCAGCATTGACACCGCTTACGCGGTTATAGCCGAAAGGACATAACAACCTCGGCGTATATCGTACTTCATTTTGGCGATTTATTTTGTCAATATAAGTATTTTCTTTTTTAGATTTTCACTTGACTCATCGAGCCACTTTGTGGTTTAATAAGTCTGAAAAATACTTTCAAAAAGGTCCACAGCGACGATAAAGGCCTTATTTTTTTCGCTTAAACTTCTCCAGCGAGTGACTTTGTCATGTTTGGATTCGGACTTGGTCAAAACAGCACCGAACAGAAAGACGGGCGTGCACTTTAAAAGCAATCAATTGCTCTCGCTCATGAAATCGATCCTTCTTACTCTTTAATGAAGTAATGAAATTTTTAGCTTCGTCATTAGAGTGGCTTTTCGTCTATATCATCGGCTTTCAGTTCGCTGGCCTCGGTCGCCTCCAGTCATATTGAACCTTTAGTATTACCAAATGAAAAGAACTATAACGAACTAGAAATCGGTTGAGATATCACGTTCGATTACGATTAACAAGTTGATCGGAAGTTCGTTATATCAAAAAAATATAGTAGCTTAGGTTAGTTTGGTAGGCTAAAGTGCCACGCAAATAAACAGAACAATTGAACATCTTCGAAAAATCTTTTTTATTCAAAATAGTCTCCTTCTGCTTCAATACAACTCTTTGTACGGTCCAAAAGCATGTCGAACGAGTGTTTTAGCTCGTTGGCCGGTATGGCCGCTAGTATGCCGCTGCAAGCCTTTTGCATGACCTCTATGTCTGCATAACGCTTTCCTTTCATGGGCAAATGCATTTTTCCGAAAAGGAAAAAGTCGCACGGTGCCATATCAGGTGAATACGGGGAGTGGTTAATGGTTAAAATGTGGTTTTTGGTCAAATAATCGTCATTCGAATGTTGGATTCTGAGCAATTTTGGTCGTCAGTCAATTTGTGCAGTGAACAAACGTGCGCACACCTATCGTAAACCCAAATGCTCGGTAAATGCGATAAATCGATGTTTTGAGATGTTCAATTCCATTTCCAGATTTCAATGATCCTTTCGGCTTATTTTTGATTAATTCACGCGCAGTTTCATGGAATTTCGGTGATCACGAATTTCGATTGGCCCACATGTTGATCGTCATTTATGTCACTCACGTTCACTTTGAAAACGTTGAAACCACTCGTTCTGTTACGGGATAGGCAATCATCGCCATATAATTAAAAGTTTTACCAATTTAAAACAAGATTTAATGTTGGCTCTTTTGTTCGAAGCTCATTTTCGCAACGATAACATAACATAAAACATAACATAAACATAATGACACTCAAAAAGTCCTGTTTCTTAAATTCGGTGTTGAATCCCTTACCCAGGTAGCCGATGTAGATTCCACCTGTTGGTTCACAAGAAACGCTGATAATCATCATGCAGAGCAGGCAGAAGTCCACTCATCTCTGTTGTTCCTTGGTCTCTCTATATCTGGATCCATGTTTTTGTTAGAATCTCTTGAGATATTGACGGCTGAAAGATATTTTCACCTTATAAATAATGTTGTACTTTGCTTTTAAGATCCTGGGTACCTCAATACCCAAATGATCGATTACTGCCTACCACATATGCCGTAACTTAATGAAAACTAAAAATAATTAATTTAGTATTACTGAATCGCTCAGTTTTGGTGACCATTTCTATTTTATATGATCAAATGAATTTGAGAATATAGAACTCTTGCTAAAAAGTTATCTAAACTCCATTTTTATGTCTAAAATTGTAATCCCAACTCAATGCTTTTTTCATATAGTTTTTTCTGCCATGCAAGACGGCTTACACGCGGACTCTGTTGACGACTTTTAATCGATCATTGTACTATATTTATAGCAATATTTCATCTCTTTGACGAGATATTGAAATAAAATGTTATATGATTTCGCACTATTTCTTTATTCGAATTAAAACTTTGTGTATAATGAAATTAGTAACACATTTATCTTTCGAAGCCATATTGGATGTCAATACTTTAATTATGAAATCATTAATCTTTTTTTAGTAGATTTCAAAAAAACTCACATAATGTTACACACAAGTACATGAAGTCTATAGAACAAATGTTTATAAGTTTTTGAAAAAATGAAAACTTTTTAGGCACTTACGGTCCTTGAAAAGTCTTCACAAAATCTTTCTACTGACACCTTCACGTCGCTGATTTGTACCTCATTACCTAATCATTTTGGATTTTTTACCAACAACAACTAGCACTTACTTAAAAGTGTAGTATCTGAAAAGAACAAAAACATGTTGAAAGCACTTGAAAACCATAAAGCCATAAAGCACTAAACTCATAAAGTTATGGCACGTTATGTTGCATAAATAATTTTCGGAATGAAACAACGGAGATGAGTAGAAGAAGAAGGCATTAGACAGCAAGCAAAGCGGTTGAAGAACAGCAACCGAATATTGAGGAAGCTTAAGAATTCTAACAAAAACATCGTTCGGCTTGGCACAGTTTCATCAGTCGCTTCGTTAACAATAAATCAGCGTTTTAATTTATGAGGTGTACGAAATGCTTTGTGAATCTACTAATTATGCAATTAATTTGAGCAACTGCATAAAGAGATGTACAGACTTAAGTATCGGCAGTTATTTATGCATTATTCACAATCATCCTAATTTTTTTATGACTCTTCATTGTATTTAATGGTTAATCGTTTAATTAACAGCTGATATGCATAATGGGCTGTAAGCGCTTTTAGTAGACCTGAAGCATTTGATATTTTGATACTATCGCAGCATGTTGTCAGAGTATGGTGGTTTTGTTTCGCCAAAGGGTTGTTTGTGTTATGTATAACAAATTTTGAGAATGAGAATATATCAAATTAACTCTTTGTAGATTCATCCAAAGCAAAACAAATCTTAACACAGAGGTAACAATGCTATCGAACATGCTTCAGGCTTTTAAGAGAATTGGGGCCCCTCTAATAGCCTATATGTACTTATTATTTCAACAACTAACACAAATAACAAAATAAAAACTAAACAAATTGTAATCCCAGCATATGGAAAGTCGGATTCAGAATTGTTTAAATTGATACATAGTACCTTCTGTCTCACGTATGTACGTTCCCACATTTACGGAATATTATATTATATTATATATATGAAAAACCCTCAAAAAGAACCATCATCGCTCACTCTGGAGCCAAAATGGCATTTTCTCAGGTGTGGAGAAGCTATTCCATTTTTTCTCATTGAGAAATTTATATATGCGCACCTGCGTCCAGATCCCGCTTTTTTGTTGTGTGAAGATTGCAGCGAATTTCCTCAGCATGACACTGATTACATTCTCTGCGTTTATTAGGCCAACCAGGTCTTCTACGGTTGTGCGTTCTCGTTCTTGGCTTCTGTCGCGTCGTTTCGTGGGGCATTTTCCATTTTGTGGAGGTATTTTGAAGTATTTGTTGTGAGATCAGCTGTCCATGAGTTTAGGTCTTTTATTAGTCTGACTCTCATTCTCCCATCTTCGCTGACTTATTGCTATTGAAACTTTCTTTATTTGTTCTATTGCAGTTATTTTGAGCGATCATTGCTTTTTCCAGGTTTCAGTGGATATTCCGGCTTCGAGGCAGGACTTTCACCAAGTCCTCATTTATCGAGACTAGTACATCTAACAAAGTTTTGCTGTGCATGCACATTTATGAACAACTTTATCAACAAACTGGGACCATTGTGCAAAAGAGTTTGCGCTGGGGTATAACAATGAGGCAATAGCTGTGAGATATTCCAGAAATTTGGAAAGCAAATAGCCAAAAGCAATCAGGAAGCATTTTTGAACGCCATTACGCACTCGCCGCTGCAGCAAGCATTGTAAACGCCGATACAGATTCAAATACGCATATAATGACCACGCCACCAACAAACCACAATTCAACCGGAGAAATAATTTCAACTGAAATGGTTGAAAATTGCCGCCGGGAGAAAGTCAAATCCCGATAAAATAATCACACGACTGTTTTCATACAAATGCATATAAAAGAGAGAGAAAATTGACCGCCGTCGGGGTAAAAACAACATGAGCAAATCACAAAACTTACTAATAAGGGATAAGGAAGCAATGCTGATGTGCTTTGTGCTTCTGCTGCCGTTGTTTCGAGCTTTCACTGCCGTTAGAGATGCTGCAAGTCAAATGCAATGAAAGTGTGTTTGTTTGTTGTTCGCCTTCGACTGGACGACAGCCGCACTTAGTTCGCAATGACATAATTTTCTCATGTCTTCACGATTTAAGTGGGACAAGTAACTTCCTACCTTCACAGCACTTCGGCTGCATACGCTTTATATGAGCTTTGTGTTTTCGAATGAGAATGTCGTGCCTTCAAGCTCGCTTTTAGTTAGTTGGAGGCATTTGTTTACTAATCACGAAGGTAAATCCCATGCTAGAAACAATTTCTTTAAAGTTATGTGCATCTAAATGAACAAGAAATTTCCTTACATGATATTTATCTCCTTCTATGCAGGCGTGTGTAAATCAAGTCTTCTTTTTTTTGCTACGAGGGTGTTTCAATAAGTAGCCTATAAAAATACCTACCACATAAAGTATACAGTTCCTCTTAACTCATATGCTTCACCAGGCGAATCTCCAATTCCTTCAATCGACTGCCTTCAAAGTAATCATCCATGGAGGCGATAACCTATTCATTCTACTCGGACTTTGTGCCCAACAAGCGACATTTTCTAGTTTAGAAACCAAAAGGTAGTACGGAGCCGAACTAATAGAATACAGTGGATGGGAACCCAATAAATAAAGCAGCTTAGTTCGAATCCTGACCGCGGTTTTTCCTACCATTTGACGTCGAATTAGAGCTCTCCGAAACGTTTGCCCTAATCGATGTAGATTAGACCTTGGCAGGCAGAAAACGGTCAGGTATCGGGTTCAAGTAAAGTCAGTCATTATCGGACTGCGCTCGTCCGAATTCGTTTCCCCAGCGCTTCACAAGAAGAGTCGCCGTTAGAAAAAAAGAAAATAAATTCAAAATTTTTCACAAGTAATTATTTCTTCTGTCTGGCAGCAATATGTTGCCAACGTTACAGTTGACTGACAGCAGACAACAATTGTTATCTACTTACATACATACATACATATATACCTAGATTTGATACCAGTGCCACACAAAAGCAGGCGCATCACATATTCCCACAAACATTCATCTGCGAGCCAGTGAATAAAAAGTTGCAAAAATGTTTCTATTTTGTCTTGTCTTCATTGATTATACATTTCACTTGTTGCTGATGTGGGGGGTAACGGCAAATCCATCATCGCAACAATGCTAAACAAAGACAAGTGAGTAATTGTTGGAATGGAAGCAAAAAGACCAGCTCCAAAGAGTAATAGTATGTTTCAAAATAGTAATTAGTGAAATGAAAAAAAAGCACATTGTCTTGTCTGCGCAGACGTCAGCCGCTTCAACGCAAATCGCGCAGTTATAGTTTGGATAAGAAATACCAAAAGCCGACATACCAACACCAGTGGTGGCACTCCAATCAAGTGATTTGATTGATATGTTTATATAACTGAAATAATTTCAAAGCTTGCGCAATGATTTGTGGAACAAGGCAATACTACTTTTATTAGAGAAGGGTATTGAGAAAAAAAAGACTTTGGAGGCACTCGAAAGATATAAATACTTATGGTTTTTCAAAGAATGTCGAATGCTTATTTGATGTCACAATCGCCAATGAAATCTCAGCTCTTATGAGATATTTTTCTTTAGGCCACTCAAAGCACATGTATCACAATATTGCCTCATATATGGATAGCTTCTATACAATATATTTAAATATTTTAAACTGTCTAAGTTTATAGATAACTTTATACCCAATAGTCATAACGGTACATAAGATAAAAATGCCGTACTTGCTTTGAGAAAATGTGTGTCTGATTGTATTTCGCACACCAGAAATTTTTGACGAATGAAAAATTCTGACACGTCTTAATAAAGCAATGTGACTAACAGGACTCATGAAAACCCACTGGAGTATTTGTCGAATACTTTCAGAGCTGAGCGTTTTCATCCGTTCGAACGACATTACCTTCCAGCATAGCCGCTGTCCCTTTAATTAATTCGCTGAACTATCTCGGGATGTCGTCGTCTAACTCATGCAGCTCATCGTTCCATCGAATGCGATATTCGCCATTGCCAATGACGACAAATCTTTCCCAAAAACCTTTTCTCGAAAACTTGTAACGTCGACTCATCAGATCATCGTCCATGCAAAGCAGGGTGTCTTATATGACTATTATATAAATATATCCCGATTGCCAATTCAGTTCTCGGGCAGAAGCACCTTTTGGCAAGAGTTATTCTGCGATGGATTTTCGAGGCTGACATTGTTGTTGGTGCGCAGATAGACGAAATTATCTACGACTGAAGTTATGACTGTCAACAGTGTCATTGGAGCCTGGTCGCGAAAGCCACACTGATAAGGTCCAATCTGTTTGTTGACGATGGGCTTAATCTTTCACCACAATATGCTCGATATGTTATGTTGAGGAGGTTTTTGTGATTGGGCATAGAAATTAAACTCCAACGTCGTCCATACTTTGTCCGACCATATCTAAAAAGAAGCTGATGCATGATTGTTAGCAGTTCTTCGCCGCCGTATTTAAATAGCTCGGCCGATAATCCATCGCTGGCGCTTTTGTTGTTCGTCGGACAGGTACTTCTGCTTTCGAGCTTTTTTATGGTCGGGCAATGGAACGTTCGCTCCATCGTCACTCAATTGAGGAATCGTGTTCGCCTTCTCTGGCGTTATGCTTTCACTGCTATTCAGCAGGCTATAGAAGTAAAACTCGTCATAATTTCAACATGCTCTGACATCAGTCACCAGATAACCTCGGGGTCTGAAATATTATGGCTGGTCTTGAAACCTTCTGTTAATCGCCGCATCTTTTCGCAGAATTTTGAGTTGCCTAGCTTGTCAAACTCTTCATACTAACGCCTTTCTACCACTCTCTTTTTCTGTCCGCAAATGCGTCTCGCTTCCTTCTTCAGCTCAAAGTATCTGCACGTATTGTGGTCAATTGCAGCGTTGCCAGGGTGTAGGCAGTCTGTTTTTCTTCTACACAGCGACAAAGCACTCTCATCGTACCAGCTGTTCATTTGCTTTTTTCCGAAACCAATCGTTTCGTTTGCAACTGCACGTACGGAGAAATGCCGTCCCCAAGTTCCCATACCGAGTTGCTGTTGAGTGCTCAGAGAGCAGGAGTGGGTCGAGTAGGAAAATCCTTCGGCTGTCTGTTGTGATTGCAACTTTCCGACGTCGAACCTTCCTTGTGTTTGTTGATGTGCGGTTTTTTTTACCAGAGGTGATGCATATCTTGGGCTGCAACAAGATAGTGATCCGAGTCAATGCTGGCCGTGAGGGTCCTACGTACGCACGCTCAAAACACTGGAGACATGTCTTAGTCTATTACAAAACATAATCAATCTGCTGGTGGCTTCGCTTTGTTCCGGAGACTGCCAGATAGTTTGATGAATTCTACGCTGGAATCTTATACCGCAGGTAACCATATTTGGGACGAGGCGAAGTCGTTCAGCCTCAATACATTTGGGAATGTTTTATCTGTGGAGGCTGAATTTACCTATCGCTGTTCCAAAGCTGGCCTCTTTGGCTGCCCTGGCGTTGTGTCGCCACATGATTTTTTGATATCGTGACGAGGGCAGCTTTTACAGCGGTGCGCTGCAAGCACTCATACACGCATCTTTGCTCACATCGTTCGTCTTCCCAACAAGGGAAGGTATTCGCCCAGGTCCATGTCCTCAAATCTTAATCCTT
>NW_026092036.1:0-4490 GCF_024586455.1 Bactrocera neohumeralis | reverse complement strand
TGGTTCTGCCCCCTTAATAAAAGTTGTGTTGCCCCCCTCACTGTCTTATGGCTGTCAAAAAACTCTTTGCCTCAATAACATAAAACCGGCTTGTTTGCAAAAATTATAAAAAGTTCATTTTTTTAGAATTTTGGTATCGATTGCATAATGTGTGCGTCCCAAAAAATAAATTCCCCATCTTAATTTAAGATTGAAAATTTTCCCCAAATACTGCGCTTTGCTTTGGGGCCCGCTCTTTTCCAAATTTAACACCCAAAAAGCTAGGTGGCAAAAAAATATGAAAAAACTTTATTTTTATCACCATATCGATTCCTTAATGTATATTACCAAAAAAATCGATTCTCATTTTAACCGAAGATTGGGAAGTTTTTTTTCATATCCCAAACTGTTTTTTCAAAAGGCAACTCTATAAATCAAAAACCCATCAAAACGAAATTTTCCCTTTGAAAAGTTCATATTTTACCCAAACGATATCGATTGCTTAATGTGTATGTTCAAAATAAATCTACCCTTAATTAAGATTGTGAAATTGCTCCAATACATTAAAACTATGGTTAAACGACAACTCTTAAAACAACCCCAAAAATCAAAACGGCCTTTGCCATTTTTAAAAAGTTCATTTTTTCCCCATCTGGTATCATTGATTAATTTTTTAAAACCCAAAAAAAAATTTTACCAAAAATTTAAGATTGAAAAATTTTTTAAATTTACTGTCCTATTGCTTGGGAAAACTCTTAATAACTCAATAACATCAAAACGATTAATTGGCAAAAAAATAGGGAAGTTCATTTTTTTGCATTATTTCGATTCTCAATGTGTATGTTAAAAAATCAATTCTACATTTAATTTAAATTTAAAATTTTTTAAAAATTCCCCTGTAAAACTTTTGCTGTAGGGCAAACTCTATAAAACTTATAAAAAAAAAAGTAATTGAAAAATATTTCTGAATGTGAAATTACTAAAAATCGATTATCACCAATATAAGTTGTAAAATTAAATTAAATACACTGTCGTTTTATTGCTGGGGGAACGCTCTATGAAAAAAAACTCCAAATTAAAAAACAACTTTTTCAAACGATTTTAATTTTTGTAAAAAATTTTTTGGGTTAAAGTTCCTTTAAAATTTTTAACCTTTAAAAAAATTTTTTTGGATTTTTTCATTGCTTAATGTGTATGTATGTATTTTCAAAAATCCAATTCTTCACCTTAATTTAGGATAGTTAAGTTGTTCCAAATACTTTGTCGCTATTGCTATAGGACAACTCTATGACAACTCCAATAACATCAAAACGGCTAGTTAGCATAAATATGTAAAGTTCAAATTTTTACGCATCTTAATATCGATTGCTTAATGTGTATGTATGTATTCAAAAATCAATTCTACACCTTAATTTAGGATAGTTAAATTGTTCCAAATACATTGTCGCTATTGCTATAGGACAACTCTATGACAACTCCAATAACATCAAAACGGCAAATTTGCATAAATATGTAAAGTTCATATTTTTACGCATCTTTATATCGATTGCATAATATGTATGTACTAAAAAATCGATTCTACACCTTAATTTAAGATTGCAAAGTTGTTCCAATTACACTGTCGCTATTGCTATAGAACAACTCTGTGACAACTTCAATTGCATCGAAACGGTTAATTTGCATAAATATGTAAAGTTCATATTTTTACGCATCTTGATATCGATTGCATAATATGTATGTACCAAAAATCAATTTTACATCTTAATATAAGATTGTAAATTTGTTCCAAATACACTGTCGCTATTGCTATAGGGCAACTCTATGACAACTCCAATAACATCAAAACGGGTAATTTGCATAAATATGTAAAGTTCATATTTTTACGCATCTTGATATCGATTGCTTAATATGTATGTATCAAAAAATCGATTTTACACCTTAATATAAGATTGTAAAATTGTTCCAAATACACTGTCGCTACGGCTATAGAACAACTCTATGACAACTCCAATAAAATCAAAGCGGCTAATTTGCATAAATATGTAAAGTTCATATTTTTAATTTAAGATTGTAAAATTGTTCCAAATACACTGTCGCTATTGCTATAGAACAACTCTGTGACAACTCCAATTAAAATCAAAACGGCTAATGTGCCTAAATATGTAAAGTTCATATTTTTACGCTACCTGATATCGATTGCATATTATGTATGTACCAAAAAATCAATTCTACACCTTAATTTAAGATTGTGAAACTGTTCCAAATACATTGTCGCTATGGCTATACGACAACTCTATGACAACTCCAATAACATCAAAACGGCTAATTTGCATAAATATGTAAAGTTCATATTTTTACGCATCTTGATATCGATTGCATAATATGTATGTAAGAAAAATCAATTTTACATCTTAATTAAGATTGTAAAATTGTTCCAAATACACTGTCGCTATTGCTATACGAACAACTCTATGACAACTCCAATAACATCAAAACGGCTAATTTGCATAAATATGTAAAGTTCATATTTTTACGCATCTTGATATCGATTGCATAATATGTATGTACCAAAAAATCAATTCTACACCTTCTACAACTCTATGACAACTCCAATAACATCAAAACGGCTAATTAACAGAAATATGTAAAGTTCATATTTTTACGCATCTTGATATCGATTGCATAATATGTATGTACCAAAAAATCAATTTTACACCTTAATTTAAGATTGCAAAGTTGTTCCAAATACACTGTCGCTATTGCTATAGAACAACTCTATGACAACTCCAATAACATCAAAACGGCTAATTTGCATAAATATGTAAAGTTCATATTTTTACGCATCTTGATATCGATTGCATAATATGTATGTACCAAAAAATCAATTTTACATCTTAATTTAAGATTGTAAAATTGTTCCAAATACACTGTCGCTATTGCTATAGAACAACTCTATGACAACTTCAATAACATCAAAACGGCTAATTTGCGTAAATATGTAAAGTTCATATAATATATTGTCGCTATTGCTATGGAAACTCTTTTTGTCAACCCCAAAAAACAAAAAACATTAATTAAAAAAAATATGTTAAGTTCTTATTTTTGCGTTTTCCCTGAATATCGATTGCATATTTTATGTATCAAAAAAAAAAATTTACACCTTAATAAAAGTTGGGGGTTGCCCCCGAAACTTGTTTATTGCTGTAAAACAACTCTGGACAATTTAATTTAAATCAAAAAATTTTTCCCCAAATATGAAAAGTTCATATTTTTTGCATTTTATATCGATTCATAATTTTGTTTTTTCCAAAAATAAATTTTAACATCAAAATTTTAAAGAGGTTTGTTTAAATACATTTGTCGCTTTCTATGGAACAACTTTTTACAACCCCCCCGGGCTAAAAAGGCAAATTTTGCAAAAATTTGTAAACTTCTTTTTTTACGCTCTTGATATCATTGCATAATTTTGAAAAAATAAATTTTTCATTTTAAATTTTAAAATTTTTGGGAAAATTTTTAAATCACTGTCATTTTCCCAAAGGGGGCAAACTCTAAACAACCCCAATAAAAAAAAAAGGGGTGGCAAAATATAAAAATTTCCCTTTTTTTTACAAAAACTTTATCGATTCTTAATGTGTATGTCCAAAAATCGATTCTACACCTTAATAAAAGTTGAAAAATTGTTATAAATACCCCTGCCCTTTGCTATGGGGAACCTTAACAATCCAATAAATAAAAACGTTAATTGAAAAAATTTGTAAAGTTCATTTTTTTCCCTACCAATAAAAAATTGCATAATATTTTGTATAAAGAAATCGATTCTACACTTTAAATATAAGATTGTAAATTGCTCCAAATAAAATTTTCCTTTTAATTTTTACGGAACAACTCTTAAAGCCCCAATAACATAAAAACGGCAAAATTAAAAAATTTTAAAAGGTTCTTTTTTTTCCCATCTTGAAAACAGTTAATGTGTATTATTCCCAAAAAATAAAATTTTCATTTTAAATTTGGTTGAAAAATTTTAAACTCACTTCGCTATTGCTATCCCAAACTCTTAAACCCCAATAACAAAATTAACGGCCCGGGGGGCAAAAAATTTTGTAAAGTTCATTTTTTTTCCCCAAAATCTTGATATCGATTGCATAATAGGGATGGCAAAAAATCTTTTACATCTTCATTTAAGTTTAAATTTGTTCCAAAAACCCTGTCGTTTATTTTTGGGAAAATTTTGAAAAACTCAATAAAAAAAAACCCAATTTTGCAAAAATTTGTAAAAGTTAAAATTTTTTCCCCATTTTTGATATCGATTTTATAAACATGTGTGCCAAAAAACCAAATTTTTCCCATCTAATTTAAGTTTAAATTGTTCCAAATCACTGTCGCTTTTTCCCATAGGGAAACCCCCGGGCAACTCCAATAAAAAAAAAACGGCTAATTAAAAAGGAAAATGTAAAGTTCTTTTTTTTGCATTTCATATTGTGTATTACCAAAAAATCTATTTTTTTTTA
>NW_026092035.1:0-6824 GCF_024586455.1 Bactrocera neohumeralis | reverse complement strand
TACTGCCACGCCACAAAAATGGCGGAAACCGAAAACCTGGCACAAGAGGATATTTGGCACAAAGGATCGCATTGGGGAGGGGCATATTTGGACGTAATTTTTTTGGAAAAGTGGGCGTGGCCCCGCCCCCTACTAAGTTTTTTGTACGTATCTCGGAAACTACTATAGCTATGTCAACCAAACTCTACAGAGTCGTTTTCTTCAGGCATTTCCATATACAGCTCAAAAATGGAAGAAATCGATAATAACCACGCCCACCTCCCATACAAAGGTTATGTTCAAAATCACTAAAAGTGCGTTAACCGACTAACAAAAAACGTCAGAAACATTAAATTTTTCGGAAGAAATTGCAGAAGGAAGCTTCATGCAGGCACCCACTTATGGACCAAGAACCATATCTCAGGAGCTACTTGACCGATTTCAATGAAATTCGGTATATAATATTTTCTTAACACCCTGATGATATGTGAAATCGGTTCACAACCACGCCCTCTTCCAATATAACGCTATTTTGAATTCCTTCTGATGCCTTTTCTGTATAATACGAGTATACATATATGTACTTTAGGAACCAATGATGATAGCGGCATAAAACTTTACAAAAATACGGTATTTGAAAAATATGTAAATGACGTATAATGAAATCTCGATTATCACTTTATCATGCGAGAGTATAAAATGTTTGGTGACACCCGAACTTAGCCCTTCCTTACTTGTTTTAACTTATAACTACCGACAGTGTTTTTCTCTTGTTCACCACAAGACAAACCTCTTACGACAGCTCTGGCTTGGCACAGTCTGGTTTGTTGTTAAGGCCTACGATGTCAAAATCATCTGAACATCCCAGTTGCATTGTACTTTTAACGTAGACAGTCCCACTGCGGCTTAGATTAACGGCACGTATCACTTTTTCCATAATTATATTGAAGAAAACGAACGGAAAAAAATCACCTTGTCTAAAAACTTATCGAATATTGGACGGTTCTGAGCTTTTAACAACTAAGCCGGTAATCCATCAGCCCAAGGGGCTTCGTTGTTCATGATCCGCCTTAGAGCTGTTGATCAAGTGGCGAGACGAGCACTGTAGATTTTTTGTAAGGTGTATTTTTCATTCAGTACTGCAATTCCAGTGAAAGGAACACTAAAGTGCCAATAATAACTAACCCAAAAACTAGATCAGCGGTAATGACTTTTGGATGGCCTAAAAATTTCTCTTCAATTTTAGTAGAAACTTACTAGCTTTCAACAACAAAAACAACATCATTTCACTCACTAAGCGCCACAGGAATTAACGGCAGTAAAATTGTGGCGAGGCGAGCAGACTCAGACATTAGCTGAAGCAACTAAAGCAAAAGAAAACGAGGAAATCGTAGAAAAATTGCTAGTTTTGAAGCAAAAGCAACAGCAGTCATTGCATGCAAGTGTTAAGTTTGTAAATATACAAGTAAGTACGTGCCGTGTGTGCGCATGGGTATGTAAGGGCGCTGGTGTGGCTGCTCGTAGGTATGGCTATTTTTAAAAAGGCTGCTAAAACAGCAAACATATTGCTAACGAGGCTACCAAATTGATAGAAAAACTGAACACAGGCAGATCGTAAAACAACAATAACAATAGTAGAGCGTAAGTAACAAAAGTGCACTAAAGGCATTAACAAGTTCAAGTGAATGCAAGGGGGACAAACAGAAACACGCTCATATAAGTACATAAACTCATATATTCACATATGTATGTATTCGTTTGGCCATCCTCATTTGGTCCTCAGCCCTTGACAACCAAGCCGTTGGCCACAAGCTGGATGTGCTCTTACCACCGGACAAGGCTTGTTTATAACGCAAATAATTTTGTTTGAGTATGTGTGAATTGCCTAAATGTGGCGTAATTAAATTCTTAATCGAAACACAATTGGCATTTCATTTACCAATCAATGCACACATTAACTAGAGCGGTTGTAGTACAGGAAAATAACGGTACTTAAATAGCAAAGTGTTCAGTGCTAAGACAAGCTGGCAAAAGTTATTTCCTGATGAGGAAGGATTTAAAAAGGCTGTTGGTTAGTTGAAATTACCATTGGGTAAAGTTCGATTACTGTCTCTTAGCTATGGAGTATTGTGAGCGGTGCAATATGGCC
Organism: Bactrocera neohumeralis; assembly: GCF_024586455.1. Taxonomy (NCBI): domain Eukaryota; kingdom Metazoa; phylum Arthropoda; class Insecta; order Diptera; family Tephritidae; genus Bactrocera; species Bactrocera neohumeralis. The sequence continues at coordinate 4,696 of NW_026092035.1, read as the reverse complement.
ATCTCATCAGCGCATAGAATAATGTTGCAGCAGCTCACCATCACTCTTTGTTGCGCTGCGTTTCGACGAATCCGGATTTTCTCATTTTTTCTTAAGGTGAAGTTTAAAGATTGGTATCTATGATGATCCTACAATATTACTCAGTTCCTTTAGGAACTTTTGCTCTGTTCGTCGTCATCATTACTCCAAAGTATTGTGTGGCATGGGCCCCGTATTGGTACTCCCACACCCGAGGTGTTCCTTTAGGGTCCATTGCTTCAAACAACCTTTGAAGAAGCTGAATGAATGAACCTGGAACAGCTAAAGGAATTGTGTTTCAAACTGCTCCCGAGTGGAGTAAGCTGTCTGCTTTTCATTACTTCTACTTATTCCTACATGACTTGGAACCCAAATGATATTAACCGATAGTCAAATTATTGCCTGCTTGCATAAGCTAACATAGTGAGACTTAATATTGGCGCTACGGATAGCTTTAATTAGGCTTTGGCTATCCACTAGAAGGTTTATGGAATTGCATTTTTATTTTGGCCTGAAGGACTGAATCGTAGTCATTTAATTTGAAACTACCTTCTTCATATGGTTTACTGCAAAAGAAGCCCGCCTCTCTTCCTATTTCACCCTTTGTTCCGTCAGTGAATATGTAAAGCCGTTAAAGCTATCGATCGCTGAACCTTTGGTCAATTATATTCATTTGGGGAAAGAAATTTCGTGTTTACTTTCACATGAGTCTCCTTTTCTCTGTCGCATTTCAAGTTTATTAAAAAGTAGAGTATGATAACATGCCGGTAGTGACAGAGTTTGTCTAAAAATGACCGGGTGCCGGATAACATCTAAAGCTTTGTTGACATAGTTTTCATTGCGCCTAATACACAACAAGCGAGACCTTTGTACCCGTTCCAGGGTTTATACGACCTTTTTTCGACAATGCAATCCACTAAATCATCATAAATCTCACTTTGGGTGTGCAGGAGTTCTAAATTCAAAGACCTTTGGAAACTCTTTCCTCGCGCTCTCTAGCAAAAATAAAACAAGAAAATCATTAAATTCAGCTGCACTAAAGCTATTACCCTTCACAGGTGCTGAATTCTTACATAAATATGTTTATCTAGCTTTTTTGTACTCTTGCAAACATAGATATGGATTTAAAGATATAATGAATTCCAATACATGTGTCACATATAATCAGACCCACAGCAAAAGTAGATGGAGAAGTTGTATGTCAAATATCAGCTTATAACAATTACGGATTACCCAATCTCAGTGTCAATTCAATTAAAAGAAAATTGGACTTCATCAGGCACGTTTTATCTATTTCAATAACAGAAAAGAGTCAACCCACTTTGAAAGTCTTATTGGGTGAATTTGATGCTTTGTTGTGACCAATGCCGTAGAAAAACAAACAAAATCTATGAATATGGTATAGCGCTTAGATCTTACTCGTCATCATGAAAGTTGCTGAAATAACCATACGACTCGGACGTGAATGTTCGAACACTTATAACTCGAGATCTGCTGAACCAATTTTCATGGTTATTGATTCGTTGGATTTGTCTCCGCCCCGAATAGCAGAATACATATTAAAAACAATGAAAACTCGATATGTGTAATGAATACTGAATCTTCTTATACATAAGTATGTACATACATACATACATACATATATACTTTTTTTCATACAAGTTTTTTTTTCAATTTTTGTTTGTTTTGTTTTTTAATATTTTGATTTGTAAATTATTTGAATCGTTCAATTTCGGTCGCTTGCTTTTTTATTCCGGCTATTTAAAAGAAAAATTTTTGAAAATTATTCAGTGAAAACTTTATGTGTGTTGCAGATTGAAATTTGTTACGAAGCCACGAAGAGGTCGCCGTAATATCGGTCGGCGTTCTTTTTGCCATCAACGTATGGCAGCTCAAGCAAGGCAAGGCAAGAAGTACTCCCAAAATGCGATGACATACGTGCAGAATTATAGATCGCGGTCATTCAGCAAGCGATCGTCACGATATCAAAGCACGACTTTTCAAACAACAGTTACGATGTTTCATGGACTTTATCTTGGAGTAATGTAGGTATATGTGGTGCTGTTAGATGCTAGATGTACTATGTTGAGTGACAACAGAGAGGTTTGTCGCACGTACACATTCTTCTTTGGATGGTGGATGGTGGTTACACCAGATCAAATTGAAGAAATCATTTCTGCGGAAATTCCTGACGCAGAGAAAGATTCAGTATTATAAGAAGTGATGAAAACCAATATGGTACATGGACCTTGCGGACACCACAATCCCACTTCGGTTTGTATGTCTGACAATAAATGCACGAAACACTATCCACGTGCTTTTCTTTCGGAAACACAAACTAGAAATGATGGATATCCAATGTATCAGCGTCGCTCACCAGATGACAATGGCAGAACATTTAGCATTCAATTTAGAGGCGTGAATATCGAAGTTAACAACACATCGAAGTCGACAACATATGGATCGTACCATATTCGCCACTGTTGTCTAATTCACATTCAAAAGTCATGTCAATGTTGCGTATTGCAGTTTGGTGTAATCGATAAAATACGTTTGTAAATACGTCACCAAAGGAAGCAACATGGCGGTTACTGGTCTTGAACGATACGGTCGATACGTGAACTGCAATAAAGCGCTTTGTATGATATTTATTTTTGCGATTCATGAACGTTTTCCGACTGTTGTGCGTCTCGCAGTTAATTTGGAGAATGACCAAATAGTCTATTTCAACACAGAGAATACAGTACAGACAGGGGAAACACCCCCAGCAACAAAATTAACATTTACGAGTTTTTTCAACTTTCGTCAGTGAACCGTTTGCGAGAACTTGCTCTATTCGGAAATACCTTGATATTATACATACAATTACAATTACAATTGCTGGAACATGATAATCACTGGAATGAAGTTCGCACACTTTTCGCGATGATCAGCCTTCAAATTCGCGTCAGTTATGGGATACGACCAAAAATTACATTGCCGAAGACATTTTACATCGTATACGCTAAGAATTGAAAATGGGTCAATACCGGTTGATACTTCCGGTGGTTTGATATCAATTCCATATGCCGTTTATCAATTCACGAAAGATGGACTCATCAGGAATGTTTATACGAACATTGGACAAATTATCGTTAGTACGATTCCTTAAATGCATGCGCAATGTTAGCTGGCAAAAATACCGATGTTGTTGACTTAAACTGGAAGATTCAAAGTCAAATTCCGGGAGACTTGCGGTCATACAAATCGATCGATCGTCTTGACAATGAAGACAACACCGTGAATTATCCAGTGGAATTTCTAAATAAATTCTTTGGAGAGGCTTGGTATGCCACCGCATCATTTGCGTCTCAAAGTTGGATCTGTCGTTATTATGTTTCGCAATATGATTGTGACGCACCTATCAAATACATGGGGCAGAATGCTTGATTCTACGGATTTCTTTTGAGTTCTAACGATTTGCCATTTCAGTTCAAACGTATTCCGTTTCCAGGGAAAATTGCATTTGAAATGACAATCGACAGGACACAAGGATAGTCGCATAGTGTGTGGCATAAATTTGGAAATGCTATAATTTTCACACGGCCAGATATACGTGGCGTGCTCACGAGTTGGAAAACCATCTTTTCTGTACACCGGAACAGAAACCAAAAATTGTTGTTTATCAAGCTGCGTCTTAGCCACGTCTGAGAGCAGAACCCTCCTTTCTAAAGTCCACGATAACTTTCACTATGTTGCCCACCACATGCGCTCTTATATATGATTTTCTAAGTCCTTTATTAAGTGTCGGCCACTTGTTTGCTCAAGAACTGCCATTCTTTACAAACACACAAACGTGCCTCAACAAATATGAAATCATTTATTTTAATCTTGTTCCTTCTTCCTTCAGCACTTGTGTGTGTACAGTTACATAAAACTGTTCTCGCATCCTTTCTACTTTCTCTTCACACCTCATACATATGTTCAGTATCTATCTTTCAAATTGCTTTATATATTCCTTTAATTATACAATACAATGGCTGTGCAAATACTCGATTTTCTGCTATTTAGTATATTCTTGCCTTCATTGCACTCATAAGAAAACACAAATAAAAGCTAATTTGTGCTGGTTTTATTTTCTCTGACCACTGTGGTGACCACACACACATTCTTTGTTGCGAAGTAGCCAGCACTTGGAATTCGAGTGCTGCTTGCTTGGTCTCTGCCTATTTTATTTTCCCTTTTCTTTTTGCTTTTGGCTTTACTTAAGATAAATGTCTCTTTTGAAGTGCTTTGGGGGTGTGTGTGAGTGTTTGTGGGCAGGTCACTCTTGATAGCCATTTACAAGCATTACTAATGTTTACACTTGCCATTTTATTTTTGACCACAATTTTATTTAATCCCTGAACTTAAGCATATGTTTGTTAAGTACTTAAGTGGCTACTTAGGGACGACGCAAGCATACGCCACTTAATGTGTAGATAAGTTTTTAGAAATAGGGTGCAAGCCATGCAGTCACACGTGGCAGCTTACAAAAATTTCACAATGCGCCGCAAACTCGAGTTTAATGTAAATTTCATTTCTAGTTTAGCCTTAAACCCTTTAAATAAAAGTAAGTTTAATAAAATTCCTTTCAATTCGTCTTAAAAAAGTAAAGAGTGTGCCTATTTTAATTTGAGTTTAATATCTCATTCAGTGT
>NW_026092034.1:0-7995 GCF_024586455.1 Bactrocera neohumeralis | reverse complement strand
TAAATGCTCTGTCGTTTTTGTTTTATTATGCCAACTTCTGAAAGATGACGAAGGTTAATTAACTTTAATATGTGAAGCTAATGATTTGAATAAAATCGATATGTATTGCTAAATATTTTACTGCAGAAAAATCGGTTTTATATCTAACTGTAAAAGTGTGGAAATTTTTCAAATGCAATGTCGTTTTGGCTTTATGCCAACTTCTGTAAGATGAAAAAGGTAAATTATCTTTAATATGTGAAGCTTTAAAATTTTAAGTTTAAAGCAACTTCATATGTATTTCTGAATGTGTATATGCAAGAAAAACGGTTTTATACCTAAATGTGAAATTGTGGAATTTTTCCAAATGCACTGCCGTTATGGCTTTATGCCAACTTTAGTAAGATGATAAAGTTAGTTAACTTTAATATGTGAAGTTAATGATTTGAAGCAACTTGACATGGATTTCTAAATGTGTATATGCAGGAAAATCGGTTGTATACCTAAATGTAAAATTGCGGAATTTTTCTAAATGCACTGCCGTTATGGCTCTATGCCAACTTTAGTAAGATGAAGAAGGTTAATTAAATTTAATATGTGAAGCTAATGATTTAAAGCAATTCGTTGTGGATTTCTAAATGTGCATATGCAAGAAAATCGGTTTTATACCTAAATGTAGAATTCTGGAATTTTTCCAAATGCACTGCCGTTTTGGCTTTATGCCAACTTCTGTAAGATGACGAAGGTTAATTAACTTTAATATGTAAAGCTAATGATTTGAATCAACTCGATATGGATTGCTAAATGTTTAAATGCAGGAAAATCGGTTTTATACCTAAATGTAAAATTGTAGAATTTTTCCAAATGCACTGCCGTTTTGGCTTTATGCCAACTTCAGTAAGACGAAGAAGGTTAGTTAACTTTAATATGTTAAGCTAATGATTTGAGGCAACTTGATATGGATTTCTAAATGTGTATATGCAAGAAATCGGTTTTATACCAGTTAACACAATATTTTATGAACTACTACATAAATTCCATTCCCACATTATATGCTAGAAACATACAAACCGTTTGCATACTTTAGAGTCCAATTACAACCAAAAGTGCAACTGCGCTAAACGCGCATCCGCTAAATTCTTAAGTGAGCGAAACACGCGCAACCATGTCTTCTCCCCCAAACCCAAATAGCTGCAGGTGAGCGCTACACGCGCAAACCCTTTTAGCCGACCACGCATCTTTGGTCACTTAGGCCGGCTCAAGCATAAGTTAGATTATAAACTTTAAAGTTAAGTGTAGTCAGTCTTTTTAAGTTACTAGACTCGACAGGCACATAGTACCGCCAAAAAAAAACATAAATAATTTTAAGATAATAAAATAGGCACATAGTGCCGACCTTATAAAATTAATTAATAAATAAACCGCCGTCTCGTTAATTGGCGCCCGAGCAAGGACCTTGAAGAAAAAAATAATAATATTTTTTATACTCGCGGACGAAACCTAAATAACATTTCGTACTCGGCCCCTTAGTACCTTTCGGAAAAAGGACGGGCAGTATCAACCTAGCCGAACGAAAAGCATAAGCTAAATACAAATACATCGAAAGGAAAGAGCGTAACGGGGAAATTTAGAATAAATTAAAGAAGTGTAAAGTAATACAACTATAAGAGGAAGGATTTAAATTAATTCATCAAATAGAACCAATACAACAAATACAACTACTAGAGGAAAGATTTAAGTTAATTCATCAAATACAACCAATACAACAAATACAACTATAAGAGGAAGGATTTAAATTAACTCATCAAATACAACCAATATAACAAATACAACTACTAGAGGAAAGATTTAAGTTAATTCATCAAATACAACCAATACAACAAATACAACTATAAGGAGAAAGATTTAAATTAATTCATCAAATACAACCAATACAACTACAAGAGGAAAGATTTAAATTAATTCATCAAATACAACCAATACAACAAATACAACTACAGGAGGAAAGATTTAAATTAATTCATCAAATAGAACCAATACAACAAATACCACTACAAGAGGAGAATTCTAAATTAATCACACAAAGGAGGAAACACTATCTGTTTAAATGAGTTAAGCATCCACCCCCTCTACCCGGTAAAACCGGCGCATCCTAATGCTACAGTGCAATTCACCACAGCTGATGACACTACAGCATAACTCAACACATCTGTACGCCAACCCACTCAACAAAAAGGGTGTGCAACGGGAAAGCAAATTCTATTCATCACACACTATCCGCATAGCAACATTCATCTACAAGACTTTCATACATATATACACTGCGCCGCGTTAACAATTCTACGCCGATATATAATTCACCGACCCGGAGTGCGTTAATTCGAGTCGTTAGTAATCTAGAGCGCTACATCAGTAATCACCGGGCTACATCGAATCAACACCATCTTTCGTTGCGTCATCTGGACACCGTCTCGCATTTATTTATAGTACATTTATCTTATTCTTTACAAATTTTGTGGTAAAAATTACCTGCTATATTAAAACCATTTTAAATCTAAATGCCAATTGCATTTTGCTTTTTATAAAGTGGTAGTGAGTGAATTATTGGAAAAAGTAAGTACTAAGTGTACACAAGTAAACATGGTCCTTCGAGCCTTAACGAAAGGCACCTATAACCGACAAATTAAAAACAATAATATCTAATAATAATAACAATAATAAATGATTGGTGGCAATCGAAGTGCGAAAGTGAAATATATACAGTGTGCAGTGACCCAACCAGAACGAAAATCAAAAAAAAAAAATACCCACATATTTATATACATACATACATATACAACAAATAGACAAAAAGTGCAGTGTCACCACAAAAAAGGAAAACAAAATAAACAAGCAGAACAATAGTGATTTTACATATATATATACACAAATTAAAAAGTACAGGAAATATGGACAAAATTCCTAATTTAACTAAAAACATTAATACATATTAAAAGTGTGTGCCAACAAAACTAAAATTATATAAATAAACTAAAAATAGCACATAAACTGGGCGTGAAATCGCGAAACTAAAAATATATACTTACATACAAAAAAACACTGGCCGCGAAAGCCAGCAGTAAAACATACATACATACATACGAACAAACTAAACGCGCGCGAAACCTAAATATAAAATATAAACTAACAAATTAAGCGGGCGCGAATCTAAAACAACATAAAATAAACAAAAAAAAACCCTAACCCAAAGGGAACGAACTGGAAGCGAAGGAGAAGGAGTTGACATCAGAGGCCCGAATCAACGCAGACAAATATACATATGTACGCACAATCAGCATTACGAGGCATACCAGCTGGAAACAGTTTGGAGAGGAGCACAGGAATTTTGCTACATACAGCCACATTATCCCCTCAAAGGAAACCACAGTGAGCGTATTATGTCCTTTATTAATTGCAGTGTAATTTGATATAATACCTGTAATTAAAATCCGCTTTAACGGCAAAGAAAAAAAAAAAAATTACCTACCTACCTATTTAGCGCTTAAGGTAATGTATGTTAAAAATATAAAAAGCATAAGAACTTATCTTTGTGTTTTCAAAACACTAAAAGCAACTAACATCCGAGCAATTACTTGCGAAAAATTTCCGGCAAACCCTTTCTACTTAATAAAGCAGTAAGCGGGATTGTTATAATAAGTAAGCAAAGGAAAAAGCGCAACGCCTACATAAAGTAAAAGACGCAAACAAAATAAATATAACTACACTTACATACATACATACATGCATATATGTATTTTAGTGGAAACATTCATTATATATTTCATCATACATATAACAACTTATGTACATATGCATAATTGCCAAGCGTAAAATATATATGCATACGAGTACATACATTTACATACATATATCTATAATACGTCTAATATGTATTATAGATATATGTATGTAAATGTATGAAGGTTCTAATTGTAAAAGTGCATATCTATTTACATATAAACATATATGTACATTAGAGAAAATTACTTTTTCAAATACCTCTCTCTCTCAAAAGAAAAAAAAGGTTCAACAAAACATATACAACTTGTAAGAACTATATAAAATATATAATAACACATAAACATTAGTACATATTCAAAGTCCACATTGGCAATTATTCGGCAATACCTCTTGTTCTTTGGCAAACAAAAACAAGCAGGATTGTGTACAAAAAGCGAATTGATCTCTCCAACGAGCTCTCAATCGCTTACGAACAAAGCATATTCATAAAAGCACAAACAATTCGTGCATTCTTATGTACAAAGCATATTGATCTCTTTTACGAGCTCTCAATTCCACAAAAACAAGTACATACAAGCCAATTATTAGGGTGTGCCTATATACGTATATAGAATATACTTAAAAATAATATTGCGGTTTAAAACAAATCATATAAAATAAAAATAAAATTAAAATAAAAAATAAAAATAAATTTAAATAGCAAGTAAATAAGTAACGGTATTAATAAAACAAATAATACGTCTTTTACGAAAAAAAAAAGTTTATATACTTAAAAAAGTATTCAGTCACACTGAGAAACCTTTATTTCATTTTAAAAAAATATTTCTACATATAACCAAAATAATGAACAATAACAAAAATCGAAGTACACCTGCAGCTACACGCTCAAAACAGGTAGCTAGATTTATTACAGAAAGTGACAGTTTAACAAGGTACTGTTACCACCCAATATGAAATTGCGGAAAGGTTAGAAGAAAAAATAAACAAAACTAAAAACAAACACGACCAAAATGGAAGCTTAAATAGACCCCAAGCTAGAAGCAAAAACAAATCAAACATAATTTTTAACAAACCACAATCGTTCACATCCGAACAAAGAAAACATACGTCATGCGAACTATGCTCAAGAGGGCATAAGCTTAAAACTTGCGGGAAGTTTAAAAAATTAAACATTAACGAAAGGAACAACTTTGTCAGATCAAAAAGACTCTGTATAAACTGCTTGTCCCATACACACAATCTTAAAAGTTGCAAAAGCAAATTTAATTGCTCATATTGTCACAAAAGACACAATTCAATGCTTCACTACAGCACATTTCTTATTTCACCACAAAAAAGCGCTTATACAAAAAGAACCACTGGTATAATTGCAAAAGCAAATCCAGAAACCCGAAATTCGAAAAATTGCCAAGAGACACCATGTTGCTCAAAGGCACAAAAAGTTCAAACGCTGCACAGCGAAACACAAAGTGGACTAGTTACAGAACTATTTACCACCATACCAACTCAAGTTGAGGATAATGCAAACCTTAATTCACAATTAAGGAAATTTCGGGATATAGGGAAGCCTCCTCCTATATTAAAAGCACATACAACTTTTCGGCCCCGCAGGATGGCTTTCGCCAATAATGAAAACCAATTCTGAATAAATCCTAGAGCGGTGGCAGGCTAAGAAATGCCAAATTAGTGCACACGCACTAAAAACATAAAATATAACACAGTAAATTTTCAAAAATAAATAAAATCAAAAAGAAAGTTAAAGGATCACCATACTCCCAATGCGATACATTGACGCACCTGCTCTTACAAAAGCTAAGGTCGCTCTTATCAGAACTATCCAACCGCTTCTCATATGGGTGGGTTATGGGAATCAGCTATACAAAGCATCAACTTAATTAGGAAAATTTTCTACTTTATGAATAGAAGCCGATCTCCATTCACGGGCATTCTCTCAGCAAGATCCCTCAAATTTCATAGTCCTAAATCTAGGGCTAAGGAGTACCCATTCTGGCCACATCTGAGCCAGGCGTGGAGTTATATTCTTTATAAGCCGATAACATAGAAAAGGCAAATAAAAAACAACCGGTATACCATACCGATGAAATAAGAAATTTTAAATAACCGCTAATGAAATGAATACAAGCAAACAACGCATACACTTGTTTGCCATAATAATGAGTCGTCAAAAAAGCATAATCAAATAAACCCGCAAAATAAAGTTTCTTCTCTTAAGCACCTCCCCGCATATTAAAATGCACAGTATAATACATGTGGTATGTTTCAAACCGAAATCCGTTCTCTAAACACACACGGATAAATATGAGTAGATTACAACTCTATCAAGAAATACTTCTGCTGTCAGAACGTATTCCGCGCTTCGGCTACTCTACCAGCAGTTTGCCAAAATAAATGCAACAGCATATACATATGCAATACTAATCAAAATATTCGCCTAGGGGGCCCAGGATGTTTAAATGACTTAAGCATCAACCCCATCTACCGGCGCATCCTAATGCTACAGTGCAATTCACCACAGCTGATGACACTACGGCATAACTCAACACATCTGTACGCCAACCCACTCAACAAAAAGGGTGTGCAACGGGAAAGCAAATTCTATTTGTCACACACTATCCGCATAGCAACATTCATCTACAAGACTTTCATACATATATACACTGCGCCGCGTTAACAATTCTACGCCGATATATAATTCACCGACCCGGAGTGCGTTAATTCGAGTCGTTAGTAATCTAGAGCGCTACATCAGTAATCACCGGGCTACATCGAATCAACACCATCTTTCGTTGCGTCATCTGGACACCGTCTCGCATTTATTTATAGTACATTTATCTTATTCTTTACAAATTTTGTGGTAAAAATTACCTGCTATATTAAAACCATTTTAAATCTAAATGCCAATTGCATTTTGCTTTTTATAAAGTGGTAGTGAGTGAATTATTGGAAAAAGTAAGTACTAAGTGTACACTAGTAAACACTATCAACACAGGAAAATGCAAATGATATTTATATCTCTCTTTTTCCTGAACTTTATTTTAAGCGATGGTTCGGTTGAGGTGTTAGATTACACTCAGTCAGAAATCGTTATGATGGAGGAAGGAATTGGCAAAATTCAAACAGGAACCTACCGGATTATCCACATGACAAACATAACAGAATACTCTACAATATTACGGGAACTGAACAGAAACTTCATACGAAACATTCCAGCTAACAACCCTCTTTACCCATTTATAACAGACGAAATCAGTAACATGAACATAACAATTAATAACATTTTACCTAAATACAAAAATAAAAGATCACTAGACTACATAGGATCAGCCTGGAAATGGATAGCTGGCAACCCGGACCATGACGATTTAGTAGCCATCAACAGCAAATTTAAAGAAGTAATCGAGAATAACAACCAACAATTAATAATCAACAAAAACATTTTAGAAAGAATAAACAATATAACAGAAATTAGCACCTCAATAATAAAGGCTCTAGGAAGTAGTAACGAATTTCAAACCGCCCTAATACTTAAATATAAATTTAAAATTGACATAATCAAAGATGAGTTAGAAAATATTAAACGAGCAATTCATTTAACTAAAGCGAACATTATTAACTCAGTTATTATTAACAATCAAGAAGCTCATAGAGTAAATAAAATTTTTATCGAAGAGAATCTGCAATTTGGTTCGTTAGAAGAATCTCTGAATTTTGCAGACGTTCAAACTGCTGTAAAACAAAACTTACCAATTTATATGATAACAAGTAAGGAAGAGCTAAGTTCGGGCGTCACCGAACATTTTATACTCTCGCATGATAAAGTGATAATCGAGATTTCATTATCCGTCATTTACATATTTTTTTATTTTGCTGTAAAATTAATTAGATTAGATCAATTTGTGTACTTTGAGTATTGAATTGTATTTTCATTTATTTTGACTGTATTGAGGACTATGTAAAAAAACAAAAACAATCGTTTTTCGAAGTTAATGCACATTTTATTTCTTACATCAATAAGATTATATAGGTTTGATTTAGAAGTAATAAGTATTATATATTTTAATAATTAAATGTTTTATTTTTAAAACCTAAAGATATGATTTTATAAATAGCAAAATTTATCCTACGTACATTTCATTTATTCTTAAAATATTTACTTCTACTTTATATTTATACAAATTCTTATATATTACCAAAATATATATTGTATTTAAAACA
>NW_026092033.1:0-18566 GCF_024586455.1 Bactrocera neohumeralis | reverse complement strand
AACCTTCTTCTTCATCTTACTGAAGTTGACATAAAACCATAACGGCAGTGCATTTGGAAGAATTCGACAATCTTATATTCAGGTATAAATTCCATTTATAATTAATTTAACATATCTAAGTTAATTTACTTTCTTCACCTTCCTGAAGTTGACATAAAGCCATAACGGCAGTGCATTTGGATGACTTCGCCAATCTTATATTCAGGTATGAAGTCGATTTTCGTGTACATACACATTTAGCAGTCGACATTGAGTTGCCTTAAATCATTCATTTAACATATTTAAGTTAATAAACCTTCTTCATCTTACTGAAGTTGTTATAAAGCCATAACGGCAGGGCATTTGGATGACTTCGACAATCTTATATTCACGTATAAATTCGATTTAATTGTATATACACCTTTAGCAGTCGATACTGAGTTGCTTTAAATCATTCATTTAACATCTTTAAGTTAATTTACCTTCTTCATCTTACTGAAGTTGACATAAAGTCATAACGGCAGAGCATTTGAGAGTATTCGACAATCTTATATTCAGGTATAAAGTCCATTTTCTTGTATATACACATTTAGCAGTCGATATTTTGCTTGTATCATAACAATTTAGCAGTCGATATTGAGTTGACAATCTTATATAAATCATATACACATTTAGCAGTTTAAATCATTTAATTTAACATCTTTAAGTTAATTTACCTTCTTCATCTTACTGAAGTTGACATAAAGCCATAACGGCAGTGCATTTGGAAGAATTCGACAATCTTATATTCAGGTATAAAGTCGATTTTCTTGTATATACACATTTAGCAGTCGATATTGAGTTGCTTTAAATCATTAATTTAACATCTTTAAGTTAATTTACCTTCTTCATCTTACTGAAGTTGACATAAAGCCATAACGGCAGTGCATTTGGAAGAATTCGACAATCTTATATTCAGGTATAAAGTCGATTTTCTTGTATATACACATTTAGCAGTCGATATTGAGTTGCTTTAAATCATTAATTTAACATATTTAAGTTAATTTACCTTCTTCATCTTACTGAAGTTGACATAAAGCCATAACGGCAGTGCATTTGGATGACTTCGACAATCTTATATTCAGGTATAAAGTCGATTTTCTTGTATATACACATTTAGCAGTCGATATTGAGTTGCTTTAAATCATTAATTTAACATCTTTAAGTTAATTTACCTTCTTCATCTTACTGAAGTTGACATAAAGCCATAACGGCAGTGCATTTGGAAGAATTCGACAATCTTATATTCAGGTATAAAGTCGATTTTCTTGTATATACACATTTAGCAGTCGATATTGAGTTGCTTTAAATCATTAATTTAACATCTTTAAGTTAATTTACCTTCTTCATCTTACTGAAGTTGACATAAAGCCATAACGGCAGTGCATTTGGAAGAATTCGACAATCTTATATTCAGGTATAAAGTCGATTTTCTTGTATATACACATTAGCAGTCGATATTGAGTTGCTTTAAATCATTAATTTAACATCTTTAAGTTAATTTACCTTCTTCATCTTACTGAAGTTGACATAAAGCCATAACGGCAGTGCATTTGGAAGAATTCGACAATCTTATATTCAGGTATAAAGTCGATTTTCTTGTATATACACATTTAGCAGTCGATATTGAGTTGCTTTAAATCATTAATTTAACATCTTTAAGTTAATTTACCTTCTTCATCTTACTGAAGTTGACATAAAGCCATAACGGCAGTGCATTTGGAAGAATTCGACAATCTTATATTCAGGTATAAAGTCGATTTTCTTGTATATACACATTTAGCAGTCGATATTGAGTTGCTTTAAATCATTAATTTAACATATTTAAGTTAATTTACTTTCTTCACCTTCCTGAAGTTGACATAAAGCCATAACGGCAGTGCATTTGGAAGAATTCGACAATCTTATATTCAGGTATAAAGTCGATTTTCTTGTATATACACATTAAGCAGTCGATATTGAGTTGCTTTAAATCATTAATTTAACATATCTTAAGTTAATTTACCTTCTTCATCTTACTGAAGTTGACATAAAGCCATAACGGCAGTGCATTTGGATGACTTCGACAATCTTATATTCACGTATAAATTCGATTTTCTTGTATATACACATTAAGCTGTCGATATTGAGTTGCTTTAAATCATTAATTTAACATTTTAAGTTAATTAACCTTCTTCATCTTACTGAAGTTGACATAAAGCCATAACGGCAGTGCATTTGGAAGAATTCGACAATCTTATATTCAGGTATAAAGTCGATTTTCTTGTATATACACATTTAGCAGTCGATATTGAGTTGCTTTAAATCATTAATTTAACATCTTTAAGTTAATTTACCTTCTTCATCTTACTGAAGTTGACATAAAGCCATAACGGCAGTGCATTTGGAAGAATTCGACAATCTTATATTCAGGTATAAAGTCGATTTTCTTGTATATACACATTAAGCAGTCGATACTGAGTGGCTTTAAATAATTAATTTAACATATCTAAGTTAATTTACTTTCTTCACTTTCCTGAAGTTGACATAAAGCCATAACGGCAGTGCATTTGGATGACTTCGCCAATCTTATATTCAGGTATAAAGTCGATTTTCGTGTACATACACATTTAGCAGTCGACATTGAGTTGCCTTAAATCATTCAATTTAACATATTTAAGTTAATAAACCTTCTTCATCTTACTGAAGTTGTTATAAAGCCATAACGGCAGGGCATTTGGATGACTTCGACAATCTTATATTCACGTATAAATTCGATTTTTTGTATATACACATTTAGCAGTCGATATTGAGTTGCTTTAAATCATTAATTTAACATATTTAAGTTAATTAACCTTCTTCATCTTACTGAAGTTGACATAAAGCCATAACGGCAGTGCATTTGGAAGAATTCGACAATCTTATATTCAGGTATAAATTCGATTTTCTTGTATATACACATTAAGCAGTCGATATTGAGTTGCTTTAAATCATTAATTTAACATCTTTAAGTTAATTTACCTTCTTCATCTTACTGAAGTTGACATAAAGCCATAACGGCAGTGCATTTGGAAGAATTCGACAATCTTATATTCAGGTATAAAGTCGATTTTCTTGTATATACACATTTAGCAGTCGATATTGAGTTGCTTTAAATCATTAATTTAACATATTTAAGTTAATTTACCTTCTTCATCTTACTGAAGTTGACATAAAGCCATAACGGCAGTGCATTTGGATGAATTCGACAATCTTATATTCAGGTATAAAGTCGATTTTCTTGTATATACACATTTAGCAGTCGATATTGAGTTGCTTTAAATCATTAATTTAACATCTTTAAGTTAATTTACCTTCTTCATCTTACTGAAGTTGACATAAAGCCATAACGGCAGTGCATTTGGAAGAATTCGACAATCTTATATTCAGGTATAAAGTCGATTTTCTTGTATATACACATTTAGCAGTCGATATTGAGTTGCTTTAAATCATTAATTTAACATATTTAAGTTAATTTACCTTCTTCATCTTACTGAAGTTGACATAAAGCCATAACGGCAGTGCATTTGGAAGAATTCGACAATCTTATATTCAGGTATAAAGTCGATTTTCTTGTATATACACATTTAGCAGTCGATATTGAGTTGCTTTAAATCATTAATTTAACATCTTTAAGTTAATTTACCTTCTTCATCTTACTGAAGTTGACATAAAGCCATAACGGCAGTGCATTTGGAAGAATTCGACAATCTTATATTCAGGTATAAAGTCGATTTTCTTGTATATACACATTTAGCAGTCGATATTGAGTTGCTTTAAATCATTAATTTAACATATTTAAGTTAATTTACCTTCTTCATCTTACTGAAGTTGACATAAAGCCATAACGGCAGTGCATTTGGAAGACTTCGACAATCTTATATTCAGGTATAAAGTCGATTTTCTTGTATATACACATTTAGAAGTCGATATTGAGTTGCTTTAAATCATTATTTAACATATTTAAGTTAATTAACCTTCTTCATCTTACTGAAGGTGTTATAAAGCCAGAACGGCAGTGCATTTGGATGACTTCGACAATCTTATATTCAGGTATAAAGTCCATTTTCTTGTATATACACATTAAGCAGTCGATATTGAGTTGCCTTAAATCATTAATTTAACATCTTTAAGTTAATTTACCTTCTTCATCTTACTGAAGTTGACATAAAGCCATAACGGCAGTGCATTTGGAAGAATTAGACAATGTTATATTCAGGTATAAAGTCCATTTTCTTGTATATACACATTTAGCAGTCGATATTGAGTTGCTTTAAATCATTAATTTAACATCTTTAAGTTAATTTACCTTCTTCATCTTACTGAAGTTGACATAAAGCCATAACGGCAGTGCATTTGGAAGAATTCGACAATCTTATATTCAGGTATAAAGTCGATTTTCTTGTATATACACATTTAGCAGTCGATATTGAGTTGCTTTAAATCATTAATTTAACATCTTTAAGTTAATTTACCTTCTTCATCTTACTGAAGTTGACATAAAGCCATAACGGCAGTGCATTTGGAAGAATTCGACAATCTTATATTCAGGTATAAAGTCGATTTTCTTGTATATACACATTTAGCAGTCGATATTGAGTTGCCTTAAATCATTAATTTAACATCTTTAAGTTAATTTACCTTCTTCATCTTACTGAAGTTGACATAAAGCCATAACGGCAGTGCATTTGGAAGAATTCGACAATCTTATATTCAGGTATAAAGTCGATTTTCTTGTATATACACATTTAGCAGTCGATATTGAGTTGCTTTAAATCATTAATTTAACATCTTTAAGTTAATTTACCTTCTTCATCTTACTGAAGTTGACATAAAGCCATAACGGCAGTGCATTTGGAAGAATTCGACAATCTTATATTCAGGTATAAAGTCGATTTTCTTGTATATACACATTTAGCAGTCGATATTGAGTTGCTTTAAATCATTAATTTAACATCTTTAAGTTAATTTACCTTCTTCATCTTACTGAAGTTGACATAAAGCCATAACGGCAGTGCATTTGGAAGAATTCGACAATCTTATATTCAGGTATAAAGTCGATTTTCTTGTATATACACATTTAGCAGTCGATATTGAGTTGCCTTAAATCATTAATTTAACATCTTTAAGTTAATTTACCTTCTTCATCTTACTGAAGTTGACATAAAGCCATAACGGCAGTGCATTTGGAAGAATTCGACAATCTTATATTCAGGTATAAAGTCGATTTTCTTGTATATACACATTAAGCAGTCGATATTGAGTTGCTTTAAATCATTAATTTAACATATTTAAGTTAATTTACTTTCTTCATCTTACTGAAGTTGACATAAAGCCATAACGGCAGTGCATTTGGAAGAATTCGACAATCTTATATTCAGGTATAAAGTCGATTTTCTTGTATATACACATTTAGCAGTCGATATTGAGTTGCCTTAAATCATTCATTTAACATATTTAAGTTAATTTACTTTCTTCATCTTACTGAAGTTGACATAAAGCCATAACGGCAGTGCATTTGGATGACTTCGACAATCTTATATTCACGTATAAATTCGATTTTTTGTATATACACATTTAGCAGTCGATATTGAGTTGCTTTAAATCATTAATTTAACATATTTAAGTTAATTAACCTTCTTCATCTTACTGAAGTTGACATAAAGCCATAACGGCAGTGCATTTGGAAGAATTCGACAATCTTATATTCAGGTATAAAGTCGATTTTCTTGTATATACACATTTAGCAGTCGATATTGAGTTGCTTTAAATCATTAATTTAACATCTTTAAGTTAATTTACCTTCTTCATCTTACTGAAGTTGACATAAAGCCATAACGGCAGTGCATTTGGAAGAATTCGACAATCTTATATTCAGGTATAAAGTCGATTTTCTTGTATATACACATTTAGCAGTCGATATTGAGTTGCTTTAAATCATTAATTTAACATCTTTAAGTTAATTTACCTTCTTCATCTTACTGAAGTTGACATAAAGCCATAACGGCAGTGCATTTGGAAGAATTCGACAATCTTATATTCAGGTATAAAGTCGATTTTCTTGTATATACACATTTAGCAGTCGATATTGAGTTGCTTTAAATCATTAATTTAACATCTTTAAGTTAATTTACCTTCTTCATCTTATTGAAGTTGACATAAAGCCATAACGGCAGTGCATTTGGAAGAATTCGACAATCTTATATTCAGGTATAAAGTCGATTTTCTTGTATATACACATTTAGCAGTCGATATTGAGTTGCTTTAAATCATTAATTTAACATATTTAAGTTAATTTACCTTTCTTCATCTTACTGAAGTTGACATAAAGCCATAACGGCAGTGCATTTGGAAGAATTCGACAATCTTATATTCAGGTATAAAGTCGATTTTCTTGTATATACACATTTAGCAGTCGATATTGAGTTGCTTTAAATCATTAATTTAACATATTTAAGTTAATTTACCTTCTTCATCTTACTGAAGTTGACATAAAGCCATAACGGCAGTGCATTTGGAAGAATTCGACAATCTTATATTCAGGTATAAAGTCGATTTTCTTGTATATACACATTTAGCAGTCGATATTGAGTTGCTTTAAATCATTAATTTAACATCTTTAAGTTAATTTACCTTCTTCATCTTACTGAAGTTGACATAAAGCCATAACGGCAGTGCATTTGGAAGAATTCGACAATCTTATATTCAGGTATAAAGTCGATTTTCTTGTATATACACATTTAGCAGTCGATATTGAGTTGCTTTAAATCATTAATTTAACATCTTTAAGTTAATTTACCTTCTTCATCTTACTGAAGTTGACATAAAGCCATAACGGCAGTGCATTTGGAAGAATTCGACAATCTTATATTCAGGTATAAAGTCGATTTTCTTGTATATACACATTTAGCAGTCGATATTGAGTTGCTTTAAATCATTAATTTAACATCTTTAAGTTAATTTACCTTCTTCATCTTACTGAAGTTGACATAAAGCCATAACGGCAGTGCATTTGGAAGAATTCGACAATCTTATATTCAGGTATAAAGTCGATTTTCTTGTATATACACATTTAGCAGTCGATACTGAGTTGCTTTAAATCATTAATTTAACATCTTTAAGTTAATTAACCTTCTTCACTTTCATGAAGTTGACATAAAGCCATAACGGCAGTGCATTTGGAAGAAATCGACAATCTTATATTCAGGTATAAAGTCCATTTTCTTGTATATACACATTAAGCAGTCGATATTGAGTTGCTTTAAATCATTAATTTAACATATTTAAGTTAATTTACCTTCTTCATCTTACTGAAGTTGACATAAAGCCATAACGGCAGGGCATTTGGATGACTTCGACAATCTTATATTCACGTATAAATTCGATTTAATTGTATATACACCTTTAGCAGTCGATACTGAGTTGCTTTAAATCATTAATTTAACACATTTAAGTTAATTAACCTTCTTCATCTTACTGAAGTTGACATAAAGCCATAACGGCAGTGCATTTGGAAGAATTCGACAATCTTATATTCAGGTATAAAGTCGATTTTCTTGTATATACACATTTAGCAGTCGATACTGAGTTGCTTTAAAACATTAATTTAACATATTTAAGTTAATTTACCTTCTTCATCTTACTGAAGTTGACATAAAGCCATAACGGCAGTGCATTTGGAAGAATTCGACAATCTTATATTCAGGTATAAAGTCGATTTTCTTGTATATACACATTTAGCAGTCGATATTGAGTTGCTTTAAATCATTATTTAACATATTTAAGTTAATTTACCTTCTTCATCTTACTGAAGTTGTTATAAAGCCATAACGGCAGTGCATTTGGATGAATTCGACAATCTTATATTCAGGTATAAATTCGATTTTCTTGTATATACACCTTTAGCAGTCGATATTGAGTTGCTTTAAATCATTAATTTAACATCTTTAAGTTAATTTACCTTCTTCATCTTACTGAAGTTGACATAAAGCCATAACGGCAGTGCATTTGGAAGAATTCGACAATCTTATATTCAGGTATAAGGTATATAAATTTAGTCGATATTGGTGTCGATTTTCTTGTATATACACATTTAGCAGTCGATATTGAGTTGCTTTAAATCATTAATTTAACATCTTTAAGTTAATTTACCTTCTTCATCTTACTGAAGTTGACATAAAGCCATAACGGCAGTGCATTTGGAAGAATTCGACAATCTTATATTCAGGTATAAAGTCGATTTTCTTGTATATACACATTTAGCAGTCGATATTGAGTTGCTTTAAATCATTAATTTAACATCTTTAAGTTAATTTACCTTCTTCATCTTACTGAAGTTGACATAAAGCCATAACGGCAGTGCATTTGGAAGAATTCGACAATCTTATATTCAGGTATAAAGTCGATTTTCTTGTATATACACATTTAGCAGTCGATATTGAGTTGCTTTAAATCATTAATTTAACATATTTAAGTTAATTTACCTTCTTCATCTTACTGAAGTTGACATAAAGCCATAACGGCAGTGCATTTGGAAGAATTCGACAATCTTATATTCAGGTATAAAGTCCATTTTCTTGTATATACACATTTAGCAGTCGATATTGAGTTGCTTTAAATCATTAATTTAACATCTTTAAGTTAATTTACCTTCTTCATCTTACTGAAGTTGACATAAAGCCATAACGGCAGTGCATTTGGAAGAATTCGACAATCTTATATTCAGGTATAAAGTCGATTTTCTTGTATATACACATTTAGCAGTCGATATTGAGTTGCTTTAAATCATTAATTTAACATATTTAAGTTAATTTACCTTCTTCATCTTACTGAAGTTGACATAAAGCCATAACGGCAGTGCATTTGGAAGAATTCGACAATCTTATATTCAGGTATAAAGTCGATTTTCTTGTATATACACATTTAGCAGTCGATATTGAGTTGCTTTAAATCATTAATTTAACATCTTTAAGTTAATTTACCTTCTTCATCTTACTGAAGTTGACATAAAGCCATAACGGCAGTGCATTTGGAAGAATTCGACAATCTTATATTCAGGTATAAAGTCGATTTTCTTGTATATACACATTTAGCAGTCGATATTGAGTTGCTTTAAATCATTAATTTAACATATTTAAGTTAATTTACCTTCTTCATCTTACTGAAGTTGACATAAAGCCATAACGGCAGTGCATTTGGAAGAAATTCGACAATCTTATATTCAGGTATAAAGTCGATTTTCTTGTATATACACATTTAGCAGTCGATATTGAGTTGCCTTAAATCATTAATTTAACATATTTAAGTTAATAAACCTTCTTCATCTTACTGAAGTTGTTATAAAGCCATAACGGCAGGGCATTTGGATGACTTCGACAATCTTATATTCAGGTATAAAGTCGATTTTCTTGTATATACACATTTAGCAGTCGATATTGAGTTGCTTTAAATCATTAATTTAACATCTTTAAGTTAATTTACCTTCTTCATCTTACTGAAGTTGACATAAAGCCATAACGGCAGTGCATTTGGAAGAATTCGACAATCTTATATTCAGGTATAAAGTCGATTTTCTTGTATATACACATTTAGCAGTCGATATTGAGTTGCTTTAAATCATTATTTAACATATTTAAGTTAACTAACCTTCTTCATCTTACTGAAGTTGACATAAAGCCATAACGGCAGTGCATTTGGAAGAAATCGACAATCTTATGTTCAGGTATAAAGTCGACTTTCTTGTATATGCACATTTAGCAATCGATATTGAGTTGCTTCAAATCATTTATTTAACATATTTAAGTTAATTTACCTTCTTCATCTTACTGAAGTTGACATAAAGCCATAACGGCAGTGCATTTGGAAGAATTCGACAATCTTATATTCAGGTATAAAGTCGATTTTCTTGTATATACACATTTAGCAGTCGATATTGAGTTGCTTTAAATCATTAATTTAACATATTTAAGTTAATTTACCTTCTTCATCTTACTGAAGTTGACATAAAGCCATAACGGCAGTGCATTTGGAAGAATTCGACAATCTTATATTCAGGTATAAAGTCGATTTTCTTGTATATACACATTTAGCAGTCGATATTGAGTTGCTTTAAATCATTAATTTAACATATTTAAGTTAATTTACCTTCTTCATCTTACTGAAGTTGACATAAAGCCATAACGGCAGTGCATTTGGAAGAATTCGACAATCTTATATTCAGGTATAAAGTCGATTTTCTTGTATATACACATTTAGCAGTCGATTGAGTTGCTTTAAATCATTAATTTAACATATTTAAGTTAATTTACCTTCTTCATCTTACTGAAGTTGACATAAAGCCATAACGGCAGTGCATTTGGAAGAATTCGACAATCTTATATTCAGGTATAAAGTCGATTTTCTTGTATATACACATTTAGCAGTCGATATTGAATTGCTTTAAATCATTAATTTAACATCTTTAAGTTAATTTACCTTCTTCATCTTACTGAAGTTGACATAAAGCCATAACGGCAGTGCATTTGGAAGAATTCGACAATCTTATATTCAGGTATAAAGTCGATTTTCTTGTATATACACATTTAGCAGTCGATATTGAGTTGCTTTAAATCATTAATTTAACATCTTTAAGTTAATTTACCTTCTTCATCTTACTGAAGTTGACATAAAGCCATAACGGCAGTGCATTTGGAAGAATTCGACAATCTTATATTCAGGTATAAAGTCGATTTTCTTGTATATACACATTTAGCAGTCGATACTGAGTTGCTTTAAAACATTAATTTAACATATTTAAGTTAATTTACTTCTTCATCTTACTGAAGTTGACATAAAGCCATAACGGCAGTGCATTTGGAAGAAATTCGACAATCTTATATTCAGGTATAAAGTCGATTTTCTTGTATATACACATTAGGCAGTCGATACTGAGTTGCCTTAAATCATTCATTTAACATATTTAAGTTAATAAACCTTCTTCATCTTACTGAAGTTGTTATAAAGCCATAACGGCAGGGCATTTGGATGACTTCGACAATCTTATATTCACGTATAAATTCGATTTAATTGTATATACACCTTTAGCAGTCGATATTGAGTTGCTTTAAATCATTAATTTAACATATTTAAGTTAATTAACCTTCTTCATCTTACTGAAGTTGACATAAAGCCATAACGGCAGTGCATTTGGAAGAATTCGACAATCTTATATTCAGGTATAAAGTCGATTTTCTTGTATATACACATTAAGCAGTCGATATTGAGTTGCTTTAAATCATTAATTTAACATATTTAAGTTAATTTACCTTCTTCATCTTACTGAAGTTGACATAAAGCCATAACGGCAGTGCATTTGGAAGAATTCGACAATCTTATATTCAGGTATAAAGTCGATTTTCTTGTATATACACATTTAGCAGTCGATATTGAGTTGCTTTAAATCATTAATTTAACATCTTTAAGTTAATAAACCTTCTTCATCTTACTGAAGTTGTTATAAAGCCATAACGGCAGTGCATTTGGATGAATTCGACAATCTTATATTCAGGTATAAAGTCGATTTTCTTGTATATACACATTTAGCAGTCGATATTGAGTTGCTTTAAATCATTAATTTAACATCTTTAAGTTAATTTACCTTCTTCATCTTACTGAAGTTGACATAAAGCCATAACGGCAGTGCATTTGGAAGAATTCGACAATCTTATATTCAGGTATAAAGTCGATTTTCTTGTATATACACATTTAGCAGTCGATATTGAGTTGCTTTAAATCATTAATTTAACATCTTTAAGTTAATTTACCTTCTTCATCTTACTGAAGTTGACATAAAGCCATAACGGCAGTGCATTTGGAAGAATTCGACAATCTTATATTCAGGTATAAAGTCGATTTTCTTGTATATACACATTTAGCAGTCGATATTGAGTTGCTTTAAATCATTAATTTAACATCTTTAAGTTAATTTACCTTCTTCATCTTACTGAAGTTGACATAAAGCCATAACGGCAGTGCATTTGGAAGAATTCGACAATCTTATATTCAGGTATAAAGTCGATTTTCTTGTATATACACATTTAGCAGTCGATATTGAGTTGCTTTAAATCATTAATTTAACATATTTAAGTTAATTTACCTTCTTCATCTTACTGAAGTTGACATAAAGCCATAACGGCAGTGCATTTGGAAGAATTCGACAATCTTATATTCAGGTATAAAGTCGATTTTCTTGTATATACACATTTAGCAGTCGATATTGAGTTGCCTTAAATCATTCATTTAACATATTTAAGTTAATTAACCTTCTTCATCTTACTGAAGTTGACATAAAGCCATAACGGCAGTGCATTTGGAAGAATTCGACAATCTTATATTCAGGTATAAAGTCGATTTTCTTGTATATACACATTTAGCAGTCGATATTGAGTTGCTTTAAATCATTAATTTAACATATTTAAGTTAATTTACCTTCTTCATCTTACTGAAGTTGACATAAAGCCATAACGGCAGTGCATTTGGAAAAATTCGACAATCTTATATTCAGGTATAAAGTCGATTTTCTTGTATATACACATTTAGCAGTCGATATTGAGTTGCTTTAAATCATTAATTTAACATATTTAAGTTAATTTACCTTCTTCATCTTACTGAAGTTGACATAAAGCCATAACGGCAGTGCATTTGGAAGAATTCGACAATCTTATATTCAGGTATAAAGTCGATTTTCTTGTATATACACATTTAGCAGTCGATATTGAGTTGCCTTAAATCATTCATTTAACATATTTAAGTTAATAAACCTTCTTCATCTTACTGAAGTTGACATAAAGCCATAACGGCAGTGCATTTGGAAGAATTCGACAATCTTATATTCAGGTATAAAGTCGATTTTCTTGTATATACACATTTAGCAGTCGATATTGAGTTGCTTTAAATCATTAATTTAACATATTTAAGTTAATTTACCTTCTTCATCTTACTGAAGTTGACATAAAGCCATAACGGCAGTGCATTTGGAAGAATTCGACAATCTTATATTCAGGTATAAAGTTCGATTTTCTTGTATATACACATTTAGCAGTCGATATTGAGTTGCTTTAAATCATTAATTTAACATATTTAAGTTAATTTACCTTCTTCATCTTACTGAAGTTGACATAAAGCCATAACGGCAGTGCATTTGGAAGAATTCGACAATCTTATATTCAGGTATAAAGTCGATTTTCTTGTATATACACATTAAGCAGTCGATATTGAGTTGCTTTAAATCATTAATTTAACATCTTTAAGTTAATTTACCTTCTTCATCTTACTGAAGTTGACATAAAGCCATAACGGCAGTGCATTTGGAAGAATTCGACAATCTTATATTCAGGTATAAAGTCGATTTTCTTGTATATACACATTAAGCAGTCGATATTGAGTTGCTTTAAATCATTAATTTAACATCTTTAAGTTAATTTACCTTCTTCATCTTACTGAAGTTGACATAAAGCCATAACGGCAGTGCATTTGGAAGAATTCGACAATCTTATATTCAGGTATAAAGTCGATTTTCTTGTATATACACATTTAGCAGTCGATATTGAGTTGCTTTAAATCATTAATTTAACATCTTTAAGTTAATTTACCTTCTTCATCTTACTGAAGTTGACATAAAGCCATAACGGCAGTGCATTTGGAAGAATTCGACAATCTTATATTCAGGTATAAAGTCGATTTTCTTGTATATACACATTTAGCAGCTTTAAATCATTAATTTAACATCGTTAAGTTAATTTACCTTCTTCATCTTACTGAAGTTGACATAAAGCCATAACGGCAGTGCATTTGGAAGAATTCGACAATCTTATATTCAGGTATAAAGTCGATTTTCTTGTATATACACATTTAGCAGTCGATATTGAGTTGCCTTAAATCATTAATTTAACATCTTTAAGTTAATTTACCTTCTTCATCTTACTGAAGTTGACATAAAGCCATAACGGCAGTGCATTTGGAAGAATTCGACAATCTTATATTCAGGTATAAAGTCGATTTTCTTGTATATACACATTTAGCAGTCGATATTGAGTTGCCTTAAATCATTAATTTAACATATTTAAGTTAATAAACCTTCTTCATCTTACTGAAGTTGTTATAAAGCCATAACGGCAGGGCATTTGGATGACTTCGACAATCTTATATTCACGTATAAATTCGATTTAATTGTATATACACATTTAGCAGTCGATATTGAGTTGCCATAAATCATTCATTTAACATATTTAAGTTAATTTACCTTCTTCATCTTACTGAAGTTGACATAAAGCCATAACGGCAGTGCATTTGGAAGAATTCGACAATCTTATATTCAGGTATAAAGTCGATTTTCTTGTATATACACATTTAGCAGTCGATATTGAGTTGCTTTAAATCATTAATTTAACATATTTAAGTTAATTTACCTTCTTCATCTTACTGAAGTTGACATAAAGCCATAACGGCAGTGCATTTGGAAGAATTCGACAATCTTATATTCAGGTATAAAGTCGATTTTCTTGTATATACACATTTAGCAGTCGATATTGAGTTGCTTTAAATCATTAATTTAACATATTTAAGTTAATTTACCTTCTTCATCTTACTGAAGTTGACATAAAGCCATAACGGCAGTGCATTTGGATGAATTCGACAATCTTATATTCAGGTATAAAGTCGATTTTCTTGTATATACACATTAGCAGTCGATATTGAGTTGCTTTAAATCATTAATTTAACATATTTAAGTTAATTTAACCTTCTTCATCTTACTGAAGTTGACATAAAGCCATAACGGCAGTGCATTTGGATGAATTCGACAATCTTATATTGAGGTATAAAGTCGATTTTCTTGTATATACACATTAAGCAGTCGATATTGAGTTGCCTGAAATCATTCATTTAACATCTTTAAGTTAATTTACCTTCTTCATCTTATTGAAGTTGACATAAAGCCATAACGGCAGTGCATTTGGATGACTTCGACAATCTTATATTCACGTATAAAGTCGATTTTCTTGTATATACACATTTAGCAGTCGATATTGAATTGCCTTAAATCATTAATTTAACATCTTTAAGTTAATTTACCTTCTTCATCTTACTGAAGTTGACATAAAGCCATAACGGCAGTGCATTTGGAAGAATTCGACAATCTTATATTCAGGTATAAAGTCGATTTTCTTGTATATACACATTTAGCAGTCGATATTGAGTTGCTTTAAATCATTAATTTAACATCTTTAAGTTAATTTACCTTCTTCATCTTACTGAAGTTGACATAAAGCCATAACGGCAGTGCATTTGGAAGAATTCGACAATCTTATATTCAGGTATAAAGTCGATTTTCTTGTATATACACATTTAGCAGTCGATATTGAGTTGCTTTAAATCATTAATTTAACATATTTAAGTTAATTTACCTTCTTCATCTTACTGAAGTTGACATAAAGCCATAACGGCAGTGCATTTGGAAGAATTCGACAATCTTATATTCAGGTATAAAGTCGATTTTCTTGTATATACACATTTAGCAGTCGATATTGAGTTGCTTTAAATCATTAATTTAACATCTTTAAGTTAATTTACCTTCTTCATCTTACTGAAGTTGACATAAAGCCATAACGGCAGTGCATTTGGAAGAATTCGACAATCTTATATTCAGGTATAAAGTCGATTTTCTTGTATATACACATTAAGCAGTCGATACTGAGTGGCTTTAAATAATTAATTTAACATATCTAAGTTAATTTACTTTCTTCACCTTCCTGAAGTTGACATAAAGCCATAACGGCAGTGCATTTGGATGACTTCGCCAATCTTATATTCAGGTATGAAGTCGATTTTCGTGTACATACACATTTAGCAGTCGACATTGAGTTGCCTTAAATCATTCATTTAACATATTTAAGTTAATAAACCTTCTTCATCTTACTGAAGTTGTTATAAAGCCATAACGGCAGGGCATTTGGATGACTTCGACAATCTTATATTCACGTATAAATTCGATTTAATTGTATATACACCTTTAGCAGTCGATATTGAGTTGCCATAAATCATTCATTTAACATATTTAAGTTAATTAACCTTCTTCATCTTACTGAAGTTGACATAAAGCCATAACGGCAGTGCATTTGGAAGAATTCGACAATCTTATATTCAGGTATAAAGTCGATTTTCTTGTATATACACATTTAGCAGTCGATATTGAGTTGCTTTAAATCATTAATTTAACATCTTTAAGTTAATTTACCTTCTTCATCTTACTGAAGTTGACATAAAGCCATAACGGCAGTGCATTTGGAAGAATTCGACAATCTTATATTCAGGTATAAAGTCGATTTTCTTGTATATACACATTTAGCAGTCGATATTGAGTTGCTTTAAATCATTAATTTAACATCTTTAAGTTAATTTACCTTCTTCATCTTACTGAAGTTGACATAAAGCCATAACGGCAGTGCATTTGGAAGAATTCGACAATCTTATATTCAGGTATAAAGTCGATTTTCTTGTATATACACATTTAGCAGTCGATATTGAGTTGCTTTAAATCATTAATTTAACATCTTTAAGTTAATTTAACCTTCTTCATCTTACTGAAGTTGACATAAAGCCATAACGGCAGTGCATTTGGAAGAATTCGACAATCTTATATTCAGGTATAAAGTCCATTTTCTTGTATATACACATTTAGCAGTCGATATTGAGTTGCTTTAAATCATTAATTTAACATCTTTAAGTTAATTTACCTTCTTCATCTTACTGAAGTTGACATAAAGCCATAACGGCAGTGCATTTGGAAGAATTCGACAATCTTATATTCAGGTATAAAGTCGATTTTCTTGTATATACACATTTAGCAGTCGATATTGAAAATCATTAATTTAACATCTTTAAGTCTTCTTCATCTTATTTTAAAGCCATAACGGCAGTGCATTTGGATATACAATCTTATATTCAGGTATAAAGTCGATTTTCTTGTATATACACATTTAGCAGTCGATATTGAGTTGCTTTAAATCATTAATTTAACATCTTTAAGTTAATTCCTTCTTCATCTTACTGAAGTTGACATAAAGCCATAACGGCAGTGCATTTGGAAGAATTCGACAATCTTATATTCAGGTATAAAGTCGATTTTCTTGTATATACACATTTAGCAGTCGATATTGAGTTGCTTTAAATCATTAATTTAACATCTTTAAGTTAATTTACCTTCTTCATCTTACTGAAGTTGACATAAAGCCATAACGGCAGTGCATTTGGAAGAATTCGACAATCTTATATTCAGGTATAAAGTCGATTTTCTTGTATATACACATTAAGCAGTCGATACTGAGTGGCTTTAAATAATTAATTTAACATATCTAAGTTAATTTACTTTCTTCACCTTCCTGAAGTTGACATAAAGCCATAACGGCAGTGCATTTGGATGACTTCGCCAATCTTATATTCAGGTATGAAGTCGATTTTCGTGTACATACACATTTAGCAGTCGACATTGAGTTGCCTTAAATCATTCATTTAACATATTTAAGTTAATAAACCTTCTTCATCTTACTGAAGTTGTTATAAAGCCATAACGGCAGGGCATTTGGATGACTTCGACAATCTTATATTCACGTATAAATTCGATTTAATTGTATATACACCTTTAGCAGTCGATATTGAGTTGCCATAAATCATTCATTTAACATATTTAAGTTAATTAACCTTCTTCATCTTACTGAAGTTGACATAAAGCCATAACGGCAGTGCATTTGGAAGAATTCGACAATCTTATATTCAGGTATAAAGTCGATTTTCTTGTATATACACATTTAGCAGTCGATATTGAGTTGCTTTAAATCATTCATTTAACATATTTAAGTTAATTTACCTTCTTCATCTTACTGAAGTTGACATAAAGCCATAACGGCAGTGCATTTGGAAGAATTCGACAATCTTATATTCAGGTATAAAGTCGATTTTCTTGTATATACACATTTAGCAGTCGATATTGAGTTGCTTTAAATCATTAATTTAACATCTTTAAGTTAATTTACCTTCTTCATCTTACTGAAGTTGTTATAAAGCCATAACGGCAGTGCATTTGGAAGAATTCGACAATCTTATATTCAGGTATAAAGTCGATTTTCTTGTATATACACATTTAGCAGTCGATATTGAGTTGCTTTAAATCATTAATTTAACATCTTTAAGTTAATTTACCTTCTTCATCTTACTGAAGTTGACATAAAGCCATAACGGCAGTGCATTTGGAAGAATTCGACAATCTTATATTCAGGTATAAAGTCGATTTTCTTGTATATACACATTAAGCAGTCGATACTGAGTGGCTTTAAATAATTAATTTAACATATCTAAGTTAATTTACTTTCTTCACCTTCCTGAAGTTGACATAAAGCCATAACGGCAGTGCATTTGGATGACTTCGCCAATCTTATATTCAGGTATGAAGTCGATTTTCGTGTACATACACATTTAGCAGTCGACATTGAGTTGCCTTA